>NC_056725.1:1007082219-1007159719 GCF_019279795.1 Protopterus annectens | reverse complement strand
CAACATGCGAACGACTTCACACCCGGATTCACAAATCATCCGTGTAAGACTTAATAAGTCTTACTTGGAGGCTGCAGTTGAACGGTATGACATCAGCGTGCCATGAATATACATGAGGGCAAGCTGACCCAACCATAAGTCATACACAGACAGTGTAAGAAAGCAGGGGGCATGTCCGACTGCCGAGCAGTCTAAATGTCTACGCCCCTGCAAGTGTTTGAAAAGTAAAAGCAAATACACAAGAGCGAGTCCACTCAATTGTCCTTGCACCCAACACCACACTCCCTGACATTGTAAACCCCCATCACAATTATAAAAAGTAAAAAATTAATTTTATTTTTTTTAAATTCCCGAAATAGCTGTCTGTATTTGCGCGTGTGTGCTCGGGTGTGCCCATTGCTTAGCTAGAGTTAGCAATTCTGACATGGAAGAGCATAAGAAAGAATGTTTATGCAAATCACACCAAATAGCAATAATGTAGTTGTAGAGCATTCGCACAAAGAAGAGGCATTCACAGTTCAAGTCCCACCACTCCCCTTCGTATTTATTTTTAAATCAGTATATGAAATAATACCAGACAAATATGTGTAAATAGTAGTTAAAAGCAGTGAAATGGCCAATGTATCAGTGAACAAAATAAATATTTTAAATGTCTCTGATATATAATTGCCTGCAGTTAAGCAGCGCTTCACCCAGTGCAATAGAGTTGGCCATAGTTTAATAATAGTTAACCCAGTGCAAGAGAGATGCCCATAGCGAAATAGCACTTTAACCAGCGCAATGTGTTTGCGCAGATGTGCACGCCGCACCAACCAGGGCACCATAGGCACTGAGGAGCAACGCAGAGCAAAGTTGCTTAAACACAGCCACACCCCTAGCCTGTCTGGACAGTATGAAAATAAAATGAATGACAAGGTTCATATCCAGGACTCTGTGCATCACAAGCAATGTACAGAACCACTAAGCCATGACAACTTCGGGGAAACAGCCACTGTTAACATACATATACTTACTAATGGTAGTTTAACCATTACTAAGCAGGTCTGCAGTCAGCCAAGAATTTTAAAAAACAGCCAATCACAAAAAAGTGCCAGAAATGCGGCATATTTAAGCCCCATAGGCGGGAATACATGCCATAACTGATTGTAGCTCACATCTGCAGTTAGAATGGCTGGTGTTGGAGAGGGAACATGCTTCCGAGAGCAATGCTGGGGCATTGAGGAGTTGAAATAGATGGTTTGGCTCCTTGTCCAACGTCATGAGTCAAGACTCCTGCAGGGCCAGTTCCAAGGGATGGAGTACAAGGCAGAGGCTTGGAACCGGTTAGCTCATGACCTCACCAGTGCCACAGGTGTTCCTTGGACTGGTGAGCAGGTCCGTCACCACCATGCAGACCTGAAGAGATGTTAGCAGGACCACCTGAACCAATGGATACAGGAGGCCCATGGGATGCAGAATGCCCCACAACTGAGTATGTAGCCATGGAATGCAGTATGTAAGAATTGATTGAGTATGTATAATGGATAGGTATGTCTCAATATCCCTTCATTTACTTTACAGCTGCAGGTGACCGTGCTGTGAATCAGCAAGCCTATGCTGAGAGGATGCTAAGGCTGCGCCACCAGGCAGGTTAGTGATTATTCTGCATGTATTGCTATATAAAATTTGGGAGAGAGCATGAAAGAAAGCGTTGTAGTCCAATAATACAGCCATAAATTTGGCTGAATAAGTCCTCTGCATGTACTGTCAGATAAAAATGTCAGAGAGGCAGAAAAAGAGTGTAGTAACTCATTAAGAAAGGTAACATATGTCTGGAATAATATCTCTGCAGGCACTGTCATATAAAATAAGTGAGTGAGCCTGAAAAAAGAGTGTTCTAAAATATTAATAAAGGTATAATATGTCTTGAACATGTCTGCCATATGCACCGTTAAAACAAATAAAGGAGTGAGCTTGTGGAAAAGTGTGTAATGCCATTAATAAAGGTCTAAAACCCGGAGTGTGTCTGTGTCACAGAGTTTGAAATATTGTTGTACCCTTGCATTATACAAATAGTACTGTTTGAAAAAGTGCTGGCAACCCAGAGTTGTGCAGTCCCATATAAAGTGGGTGATGGAAGTGCTAGTAGCTGTGAAGCATATATACAGTCCGCAACAGTCAGTTACTGGCTAGCATGCATAAGTAAATCTGGCACATGTGTAGCATGTTATTTTTTCCCCAGAAATGTGAGTGTGTGTCAAGAAATGCAGGGTTCTGTACAAATCGAAGTGAAAATGTCATGTGAAAACATCCCAGATATGTAGATAAAGAAATAGAAATGCAATCAAGAAATATGTAGCAGTAACATCTGCATCCTGGACAGTTAGTATGTCAGATATAGGTCAGGCATATATTGAACTAGCCAAACCCATTACACAACGTAATATATGGTGGCAAGTTTAATAATACATGTAGGGGATATACACCTGCAGTCACTAGGAATGTAGTGTAGACTAAAAAGTAATTATAAGATGTTAACCGAGGTTTTTTTCTACACCCTACTATATGTGCATAAACCATGCAATTCCACACCTCAGTGGGTATGTGTAATCTTAAATAATTGTTGGGACATATGTCCTATTGTTCTATAAATATTTGCATTCACGTTGATGCATGTGCCCTATTTAAACACAACAATCATGGTGGCCTGTTGCTACCAAACATCTCTGCATGCTGTTGGAATATCCACTGTGGTTCAATATATGCATGTGTTATGCTTGCTGTTCAGCTGTAGGAACCTTGGTGTGTTGAGTTAATGGGAATATTACTGAATGCTGTTACAACTAATCTGAATGCTGTTGTTTATGTTGTAATTAAACACACCTAATCACAGAACATATGGGAAGGCCAGTCCCAGCAGACCCACCTGATCCTCTTCAGCTGGCGAGTGCACCTGCCACCAGCAGTTCCGGTGTCTAGCCCAGGCTCCCCTCCTCTACTGGTCCTGTGCCACCTTCAGGTTGAAGAACTGCAGGGGATTGGGCTCATCTCCCCCGTGTAAGCATGGGCGGTGAAGGGCCACCTGTCACCCTTCAAAGGGTCCGGGTTGTGGTGCGTAGGGAGATCCAGCATTCAGTCGCTGATCCCCTATGCCAGCTCGAGGTGAGAGTGGTGCGTCTCATGGGTGAGCCTGCCCATCCTACGCAGCCCCCAGCACAGCCACCCTCGGGGCTGTGAAGGTGCAGTGGTGACTGCCCATGGGTGGGGATCTCAGTTCCACTGTTACCATCTGTGGGCTCATGGGTTTGCGATTTCCAAACATCCGACCCCGTCAATTGTGTTCACCCATCCCATGTGCCATACACCACCCCTGTATACATCTTGTTTGTCTTGTCTGTTTACCTCCCCAACCTATGGCCCCAGACATACCTACTTCCTCTACTTCACTTCCCACTCTCACATGAAAAAAAAAAAAAGGGCAATCTGTACCCACAAAAAAATTACGCCCAATACATAGCTGCCCATTTTGCACACATGTCCATTGGACATGTAAACTGATAACTATAATTGGCAGTACAACATACTTTGTTGTCCTCACCCCTCTCCCAAGGGTGGACGGTTTCAAATATCACTCCAAACTTATTGCATGTGCACAGCTGTTGCTGGTAAAGAAATGGGCAGCTATGGACCTTCCCTACACCCGTCCTGCACATCCCGAGCTTGTTTACCTACTGTCTGTCCCTCTTTGTGACCCCTTTTTCACCACTTTCCTATCTCCCCATTTTCTTTTCTTTCAAAGAAATTAACATGGGGGTTAGCGGCAGTAAGCACTTTTAAGCAGTAGTAAGCGGGTTTAAGCGAGTGTGCACATGTGTGCGCTTAGCTAAGCATTGCTAAGCATCATGCAAACCTGCTTACAACTGCTTAAAAGTGCCTTAGTCACTCTATGGCAAGGCCCTTGTTCTGCTGAGCAGCAAAAGGAAAAAAACTCTGCCAGTCTCGAACCCCAGACCATTGTCACAAATGAATTACCACTAAGCCACAGCAGATATACAGATAACTTGGTTCTGAAATAAATATATCATGCATTACAATGAGGGAATGTAATTGGAAATTAGGAATGGTATAACACAAATCCTGTTCTGTGGGTCTTTACCAGCAGTTGTTGTGGAATTGCATGACATGACTGTGAAAGGAGAACCAACCATCCTAGCAGGGACTAATGTTACAATAGCACCTTACAAACACCACACCGTATCAGACCAGGATAAATACTGGCCACAGGAATACAGTCCAGTAACCACATTTGTATGGCAGTAAATTGTGTAAGTCAGAAATAAAGTACATACTCCCATGTATCCTGTGTTAGCATTTGGAGGTGTGAGTACATGTCTACACTGAGAAGTGTGTACTTGAAGCAGCAACATTCAGGTTTAAGTACAACATGCATATAACTGGCTACAACCCTAGCTTCAGATAAGAGACATATACCAACCTTCCGACTGACACAACGGTGTCCAGAGCAAACAAGCATGGGCCCCACCTTGGAAAGCTGAAAGGGCTATGCCTATCTAACCTAGCATTTTATAGCAGTGGGCTGCAATCACAGTGAGTAATGCAATCACCACACAGCAGGCTGCATACAATTACTGAATGGTGGGCAGCAATTGGTGCAGAGGCTGTCACATGCACAAGTGCAGGTACCTAGAAAAGCAAGCTGTACCTGCAGTCCACACATGCAATTCTATCATTTCAGGTGCTGCGAGATAGAGAGAGAGAGAGACATGGACACAGACACAGACAGAGACAGAGACACAACAGACAGAGAAACTGAGACATAAAACAAACAACCAAAAAAAATAAATAAATAAAAACCTACAAAACCGTAACACACGGAGCAGGGAAATACAAAGGTAAGGTATGTAACTCACATGTATGTGTTGGCATGTGGTAGATGTTCCTGAAGAGTACTCTACACACTGCAAATCATCCATGTGTGGCAGCAGTACATGTCTATCTGTATCTGCACATGTGCATAGGGCAAGGGACATACTGCCACTGTTAGTGAAGGGTGGACAGATGTCTGTCATTGAAGGTTGATATGTGCATATATCTATGTAGGTCGTAGTGTGTGGCATAGAAAACAGCATGCAGTGCTGATATATGTCATGTGGTGGTTAAATGCTGCGGGACTGATTTGTCAGATCTGCTGTGTTACAGCCAGTGAGGCCTGCTAATGCTACATGGGCTGAGGACACCCACATGCATTCTGCACAACACTGTGCAATATAATCACATAACTGTACATCACTCATCTGTCGCATAAGTGATATCTCCACCATGAAAGGTGGACTGTACATGTGCCTATATGTACATCCATGTGTACAGCAATGGATGTGTACAAGTATGTGTATAGATATGCATTATATATATATATATATATATATATATATATATATATATATATATATATATCCATATATAGAGAGAGAGGGAGAGACAGAGAGACACGGGGTCATATGTATTGCAATAGGTGTGTGGTGACCAGCGCATGGACTGTATTCAAGTGTTAATACTGCAGTGCCATTCCTCCTTTCCAAAACACTGTACCCATTAACTACCACATAGGTAGAGATCTACCTAAAAGTGAAGGTGTGATAAGGGAACATGGGACACAGGTGGACAGTAGCCTCCACTTTGATGAAGGCAGTGCCACACTACACCTGTAATCAGTCTGTGTGTTATGTGTCATGACAACAGGTGTGTCATCTATAGAAATATAGGGCAGTGTTCCCCTCTGCTCATCACAATGCCCTGTGTGGTATGTACCTCACATGACAACTACACCAGGTGAAAAGGCCACAGACATACCTCCCAAAGGGTAATACTGGCTGCAAACAGATGCCCTATGCAGACTGACTCACAAAACCACATCTACACTGTATTGCATACTGGCCACACAGAGGTGACCTCTGCAGGACATACAGAGGTATGTCACACCCATAGCTGGGTGACAACCACCATGGCAACATATCACAATCCCTCCGGGATACACGCTCTACGGCCCTAAACCTTGTCAGCTCAATAAACAGCACATGCTGGAGGGATAGGTTCCCATCTCAGAGATATGCCATACACCGGAATAGACCACCTAGCAATAGCAAACAAGGCTCCTCATTAGCAGTTGTCATAAATACCCCTGATGATTGTGTGGGAGATTGGTAATACACCCCAGGAAACACCTCTGTGGTTCTGGTTGGCAGGGGCAAGTGAAATCAAAGTACAAGTGTGTCAAAGGCCAGGGTAGCATATGGCTAGGCTGCCGTAGGCCCTAGGGCCAACAGCATATTACCTACCTATGACACTATGCACTCACACATGTACTCAATGCAATACCTGCTATGTGAGGTTGAATAAGTGTAACATTGAATGTGTGCAAGGTCTGTAAAGGTGTGATAGCTTAGTGTGAAGTTGTATCTGACATGGTAGTTTCTATCCTAGCTGTGAGGACAGAAAATGATGTGTAATGCACTGTTAGGCAGACATAGTAGTATGGCATATGATGTGAAGTAGTTCCTTGTTGACAAATGTGGTATCTCATTGTAGGCTAAAGCAATACATGTATGCTTAGTGAGTGGTACTGCTGGTGAATCCAACTCCCATATGAACTGCAGTACTACCTGAAGCTGTAGGCCTAAACAACACAGTATGGTGTGTGTTCACATTGCTTGGAAACACTGTCATGTGTGTTTCCTGTAGTCTGCACAGAGGACAGAACTCAGTCATAAGGGTGTGTAAGTAGTGGCACGCAGTACTGTATGGTACACAGGTAATGCTCATCTGTGGGCATACAGTGATGTGTTGTATGTTTGTCTGATGTGTGTGTAATCATGCCTGTACAATGGCTGCAATCATATGTGTGTTACAGGGTATACGTGTGTATCCAGCAACATATATACTCTGTTACAGCAGTATGCCACCTATAGTAACAACCGTACACATCTGTTAGGCAGGGCTATGGCATCAATGACTAGGGTGGTTGACTGGTACTACTGTACCTGTACTTTACATCCATTGCAATGGATGACATCTCTGTCCATGCATTGGTGTGATATACACCCCTGTCTTGAGGTTGTGCAATGTGTCACAAACAGTGTGTCGAGTACTGTTGTATAATGGTGTGATATATAGTGTGCCAGGCACTGTTAGTTAGTTGTGGCCTGAGAACCAATAAGTGGTATTGAACGTGTGTAACCTCTGACAGACAATAGTATGGTATATATGTCAGTAAAGTGATATCTGTGGTTAAAGGTGTAAAATGTGCCACAGGACTCACTCACACATATTGTTCATATCTTTTTCAGCCAGATGGCCCACCAATGCAATCCATCGTACACAGCGGATGAGGAAGAGGTGATACTACAATGCCTATTGCAGCAGTACATAATGCTGTTCTCCAGAAACAGCCAGCACCAGCAGGAGTGGACTGCACTGTGGCAGGAACTTGTTCATCGGGTAAATGACATAGGCATGCATAACTGAACATATGAGCAGGTATGCCATCACTGCAGTGATTTAATTAGACAAGTCCGGCGGCGTGCGTCTGATATCCAAAGACAACAGCTTGCCACAGGTGGTGGGGTGGCCATTCATCCCCCTCACCAGAGTGGAGGAGCTGCTCCTAAGTGTAGCGGCTCCTGGACAACAGCAACAGCAACCTCTGACATGTGTTGTCATGGAGGCCTGGAGCAAGCAGGTAACATGCCCTATCTGTAGACGACAGTTAACTGTATTGTTAGATTATGTCTATGTGATATGTGTACTGTGTGTTTAGCAGTTCTGCTGCCTAGTGTTGTGCAATACTGATATTTCAATAATATCTCTACACCTGTGACTGTTGACTGTTGTTATACTGCAGTTTAGCATACCCAATGTAGCAATGCCACAGTTGTGGCCACTGACGAACTCTCTCATATTCTTGTAGGTCCTTCTGCTGTGACAGTAGGGCAGCCGATCCATGCTGGTGAGTGTGTCATAACTGCAATGTTGGTAATGAAATATGCATGTCATAGGTGAGGTGTAGGCCATGTACACGTAACACACCTACGCATAATGCATGCCATGCATGTTTGCTGTAAGACATTGCACAGCTCAGTAATGTCAGTAGCTGCCTCACTGACATGCAATACACAGAGCATAAGACACAGTTGTGGCAACCCCGTACTGCACATTGGATAGGCATAGTTGCAACACCTGTACACAACATAGCACATTTATCATATGCAGTACACAAAGACATGCTACATATGGCGTAACCACACACCCGCTGTAAGTTCACACCTCAGTATCCCACATGTCATCCACACACACATGATGTACCTCAGGGGTAGAGGCCTATCATGGGGCTGTGCAACACTCTTTAACACATAACACAGTCATATAAATAATAAAAAGAAAATAGCTGCTCGGAAGTCAATTCTCCCCTTAAAAAAGAAGATATAGACTAAAATAAAACACAGGAGATAATAATGGCAGGGCAATATGCTCCTCATAAACGAGACATCCAAGCAGGCGAAAGTCATTTCTGACTGTTTGGATGTCTCGTTTGTGAGGAGCATATTGCCCTGCCATTATTCTCTCCTGTGTTTTATTTTAGTACATAACACAGTCACGTTAGGCAATGCTCCCTATTGGGCACCTCATACACCCATGTACAAAGTGGCTGTGTAATAGTGAACGTAGCCATGGCACTACAGTTCAGGTACAGCATGCTAGGCGGTGGTCTGTCACACAGTAGTAGCCGTGAGTGACCAAAAGATGCATGATGATGATGATGATGGCACATGGTAGTACACCCCATCAAGTTACAGTGACCATAGTACTACACATAGTGGTCTTTGCTTTGCACCTCATTGTTGTGTGTGTGCAAACATATGCACCTATATACAATATGCATAGCATGTTGTGTGTGTGCTTACATATGCCAGTATACATAATATGCACAGCTGTCGCCATCTGTACAAAGAGTCACATATATGTCCTGGAATGCTATTGGGTGTATAGGTCACATGACACACATTGGGTATGTGTGGTGTTTAATGTTGCAGTCGTATAGCATGCCATGTCATGGCTGGCACCGACATATCTGCAATATGTCCCACACTCACCATAACCACTGTACAATTGCTATGGTGAGCACTGGGATTCCTTCACATCTATATGCACCACTCATCCCATGTCTGTACATTACATGCATTTGCTACACCTGTGCCCATTATTATTTGCTATGGACACAGACACTGTAAGCCAACATGGCAATCTATGTGTCACACAGATAACACATGCAGCCATGGTATGTATACCATTGAGTGATGGTGCACAGGACATTGCAGAGCAGATAATACTTGCACATCAATGTTGTGTCCATGTACACATTGTGTTCCAGGGTGTAGACAATCACTGAACAACTACACACATGCATCACAGCCATGTATAATGTCATTATATGGGGTCGTCTACACTTGCACTGCATGGTCTTGAGCAACACATACTCTGCATGCTGACACAAGTGAGGTGACCATTTGCCTTGTGATACTGTCACCCACCTTCACCCACTATTGTGTATGTGTTGGATTGCTGGTGTGTGTGTGTGTATGTGCTGTGGTGAGCAGTGTATTTGTGTTCATGTGTGCATGTGTGCATGTGTGCATGTGTGCATATGTTCATGTGTGCATGTGTGCATGTGTGCATGTGTTCATGTGTGCATGTGTGCATGTGTTCATGTGTGCATGTGTGCATGTGTGCTAACATCATGTACAGATTGTGAAGTGTGTTTCCTGTCTTCCTTCCACAGGTGCTGAGTTAGGGGTGTCTGAATGCAGCAGGGAACCTGATGTCACTGCCACTAATAGTGGAGATGATGAGACATGTATTGTGGCACAGGAAGGTCTGTCAGGGTCTGTCGTTGGTCCACCAATCGACAGTACACAGCGTTCAACCCCATCTATGTGCACACTCATACTGCCAATACATCCCTCATCACCAATGGCCTTAGCTGAAGGACAGCATACAGTCGGCATTGACCAGGAGAGTGTGGTACCCATGGCATGTGCATCCCCTCAAAGCAGCCATAGCCGCATTACTGGAACGGTACCACATAGGCAGATGTCCAGGGGTTTTCGGGTGAGCACCACTGGTCATATTGCCCCTGGCAGACGTGCCCCCAGAGGTATTACAACCTCCAGTATGTTCCAGGCTGTAATGCAGGCACAGGCACGTATGGAACAGTACACCCGACAGGGACTAAGGGCGTAGAGGGCCCATTACACTGCTATCAATGACAGCATCCATGACCTTGCCGGTGCCATCTGGAATTACACTGAGGTCATTGAGAGCCGTTGGAGGGAGACATTAGATGTCCTCCACAATGTGTTAGCCATGAGCCAGGACTGTGCGGGATGGATGGGAAGCTGACGCGGACACATGCCAGCAACAGCATCAGCTGGCAGTCATCGCGGACAGACCATGGATCACAGCCGCTCCCGTAGTGGCAGTACCAGCCCCAGCAATGGGGCTGGCCTGTCCATTGACCATCCTACTAGAACATGTTCACATGGCACTGGCCAGTCCCAGCAGGGACATGGGTCCAGTTATCATACCTCTGCCTCTGATGATAGCACCCAGTCAGGGTTGGTACCTGATACTGCCCGTAGCAGCCCTGCCAGGCACAGGTACCGTGTCCATGGCCAGAGACAGTGATCTGTATGGCCTAGCAGGTACAGTCTGTGGCTGTCCCACAACCATCTGTATATGGCAGCCACATGGTGGAGTTGTGTGCATGCAAACACACACACAGTAACCAAACAACTAGGGCTCACACATATACACACGCACATTACATCAACATTGGCCCATGCTGTACTGTTGTCCCTCACACACACACACACACACACACACACACACACACACACACACACACACACACACACACACACACACACACACACAGACATGTCGATTGGATGGGTCAATGTCAGGCTCTGGCAAACCAACAACACACCCTGTGCATATGATGACACCTGTGCCACCTCCTGTCATCTGTAACATTGATGCAGGAATAGGCTAACATGGTTCTGATGCACAGGGTGACATGATAGCAGTGTAGCAATAGTAGCAAGTTGCCAAAAGGAAAGTGTACTGATATCTTTGTAGGTATATCTGAGCAGGCATTATGCATCACAGCTCTGATAGTCATTGTAGCATTGTGTACACCAGTGTTAGGTTTGAGTATGTATTGTCCACCCATATGTCACTTGGCTGACGTGTACAGTGTTGCCAGCATGTGTTAGTGAGTGGACAGTACATGTGTGATGTGTGCATTACAAATTAGCAGGTGTACATCTGTGAACATGGTGTGTGCGCATTGTCTGCATGTACGTGCATAGTGGACACGTGGGATGTGCGACATGCCCTGTTGTACACATTAACATCTCTTGGTATCTTTCAATGGCCAGTATGCATTCTACTACAGTATGTACTAACATGGGTACACATGTGTGTATGACATGGGTTGACACTATGCTGTGGGTGATACTGTTGATATCTGTCAATGATCTGCAGTCTGGTAGTATACACCACCTCAACAGCATGACTATAACCATTCATTAGATGATGTCCTGACAAATGACACACAGTTGTAGGGAACTCAGTAACAGTTGGATCCTTCTGGTACTATACTATAACAGTAACCAGTGATATTGACTGCCACATGTTCCTGGGACCATGCCTGTGTGGCATATAGCCCTCTTAGGTACATGCAGACACACTAGGGATATGTCCATCCACATCTGGAAATGCATGCATTGGCCTACACTGCATTCCCTGGATGGGACACATATCTTACACAACGTTATCATACAGACAGATACCTGTTGTCCAATACATGCTGTATAGTCATAAGCCGACTATGGCATAGTCATCCACATTTACTAGACATACTATCCCAACAGTACCACATAGGTAGTAGCCCTCAACATGTATGTTGGGTACCAATGTGTACAGACAGACATGTGTTATGTCATCTGTCCCTTGGTATCCACATATCCATAGGTATTGTGGGGTCCATCGGTGTTTCACATAACACATTAGGGGCCTGCATGCATATCCACAGGGCTGTTGTACACCTATAATGACTGTCCATTACTGCCAGTTGTTGTTGTCTATGAACATGTCTGACATATACCCCACAATTAACCTCGCTCACAGTACTCTACAGTACGTGTCATGGGTGTGTGTGGCACAGATGACCTTGGCCACGGATCACTACAGTGGCCGGGCTTGTCGCATACATACATATGTGACCTATGATCTGAGAAGCAGCGGCATAATCTGTCGAAGGAAGCAAATGTATTCATGTAGTATGCAGGCTTCACACCTATGTACTGATTGAGGTCACATGTACACATATTTATTTGCCACGCAGATACCCGATGTGTGCAATGCACATCCTGTTTTAATCATATGTCATACCGTACGTAGTAAAAGCAGAACCCACACTGCACTGACCGCCTGTGGCACACACACACACACACACACACACACACACACACACACACACACACACACACACTGAGCGTTTGCAGGATTCAAGCCCCTACCTAACTATGTTATGATACTAGAAAGATACACATTAACACAGCGCATTATATGCTTTACTGGGTGGTTTCTGTTCTCCTTGAATATTTGTAGGATGCTGACATCATCAGACATTCCATAGAGGGATGTACCTCTGTTAATGTGTTTTGCCAGTTTCCAAAAAGGCTACTTCTCTCAAAGGAAATCACATACACCACCCTCCCCAACACACACACTATCCGCACTTGCAGGATTCAAACCCCTACCTAACTATGTTATGATACTAGAGAGATACATTAACACAGTTCGCTACATGCTTTATTGGGTGGCTTCTGTTCTCCTGATATATTTGTAGGATGCTGACATCATCAGACATTCCAAAGAGGGATGTGCCTCTTTTAATGTGTTTTCCCAGACTCCAAAAAGGCTACTCCTCTAAAAGGAAATCACACACACACACACCCACACACTAACACACAAACCCCTACCTAACTATGTTATGATACTAGGGAGATACGCATTAACACAGTGCACTATGTGCTTTACTGGGTGGTTTCTGTTCTCCTGATATATTTGTAGGAGGCTGACATCATCAGACATTCCAAAGAGGGATGTGCCTCTTTTAATGTGTTTTCCCAGTCTCCAAAAAGGCTACTCCTCTCAAAGGAAATCACACACATACCCCCACACACACTATCAGCGCTTGCAAGATTCAAACCCCTACCTAACTATGTTATGATAGTAGAGAGATACACCTTAACACAGCACGCTACATGCTTTAGTGTGTGGTTTCTGTTCTCCTTGAATATTTGTAGGATGCTGATATCATCAGACATTCCAAAGAGGGATGTAGCTCTTTTAATGTGTTTTCCCAGTCTCCAAAAAGGCTACTCATCTCAAAGGAAATCACACACACACTGTCAGTGCTTGCAGGATTCAAACCCCTACCTAACTATATTATGATACTAGAGAGATACACATTAACACGGCATGCTATATGATTCAAACCCCTACCTAACTATGTTATGATACTAGAGAGATACACACTAACACGGCATGCTATATGCTTTACTGGGTGTTTTTTGTTCTCCTGGTATATTTGTAAGATGCTGACATCATCAGACTGGACATGGTAATGTGTGTGCACTTTCTTTTATGCAATCCCAGGAATGATCCATGTGGGTCAGCAGGTATCAACAGCTTGAACAGGACCCTGTGAGTCACGCCTTGTGTGATCTATCTGTGGACACATTGACATCCCTTCATATGTCAACACATATCTATGCACAGATTGTTGGTTTTGTGGATACGACATGTGTCTGTGCTTTTGATGAAGAGCTATGCAAAGTCTATGTGGGACATGTGTAGCTCTGTTCAGTGTTGTATGTCCTAGGAGGATGCTTTGCAAATGGTGTAGCATGTTTGGAAACCATGATCTGCCGATGAACATATCACAGTTGGTAGGGTTGTGTGTTTGTCAGCTTCCAATAGCTCTGATTATGACTTCAGCCATGATGCACTCCATGGCCTTGCAGATCAGACTTTATAGGCGTACTGGACTATACTTCCCATGGTGTGTTGTGCACCCACACTTGTGGTGAGTGCCATATGTTGCTGTAACACATTCGACGGTTCCAGACCCTGTGGAGTGGGTGAGGCTCAACAGACTGTTGAGGTGCAGGGTCTGTTTGTTCTGTAGTGCATGCATGACACATATTGGGAAACAATGTAATCCAATTGCTGCCATGCTTTTGGCTTTGGGGGGAGCTGGTCAGCCATTCTACATGTGATATCTCCTGGTATGATGTCAGGGACTATCGTCAGTGGGAGGTGGGTATGTATATATGGGCCTGTCTGACAGGATGTCGGCATTGTCAGTAAGGTACAGTTGGCCCTGACTCAGGCCATATATGAGTTTACATTACTATTTATGACATAGCTAAAGGAAATGTCATGATTCTCAGCCTGGACTCCTTCTCAGCTATTCTTTACAAAACACCAACAAACCTGAGCACTAATCCCATTTATACTCTTTTACACACTTAACACCCTACTGATCCTTTGTGATCAGGCTACAGAGTATGTCATCATAATATACTGGCATGTCCAGGGGTCGGGTTCATGTGTACTCTCCAGGCCAGCTAGTGAATATTGTGGTTATGACACAATGTCACATCTGCCTCATGTACACAGACAACCCTCTCCTCCTCCCAACACACTCAGATATATGTGAGAGATGCAACAATATTGACACACAGGAGGCTGAGCTCTCTCGACCCATGACTGGCATGGTCTATCAGGTGGTGAAGGTGACCACACACACCACATATCAGTCTCACATACACCGATAGTGACAGCAATCAAACCACATTATCACACATACACATACTCGGAGGCTCTACATACACTCTTTCTAAGCAGCAGAGACCTCCAAAGCAGACACACAAACAACTGCTGCCCCACTACAATACCCACATATCACATAGTTCACAATGTCAGTGTGCCACACAGTCACTGCCCTTTGGGCTAAACAACACACCTGATACACTTATAATAGGTGACACTTAATGTCAGACACACTGAAGTCCCACTCACAAGGCCAAACAAGGGAATAGTCACTTTGAGCTGTCTCTCAGGTGCCAGGATCTGCCACATAACACATGCACTCAGGTCACTCCAAAGCAAGTCCAGGACTGGTTCCATCACTGTCCATGCTGGTGCATACAACCTCAGGTGTTCCTCCCTGGACCACATGACATGATACATAGAGGAACTCTCTGATCATGTAGCCCAGGCCAGTATGACCCTGACCTTGTCTAGCATCTTACACTCACCAAGTATGATGTCTCAGTATACCAACAAACTGATCACGTTTAACAGTTGGCTAACATATTGGAGTTATTCAAAGGGGATACAGTGTCTGTCAGCCTGGGGTGTCATGCTCGACATGCCACGTAGCTTCCCTATGGACAGCTTGCACCTGTCACCCTTGGACTTTTGAATGCTGGCTAAGGCACTTGCTGCCACCATACTGCCTTATTTAAGCAGGGCTCAAAAGACAGACCCACCTCCATAGACATTACAGAGTACATGACACTGAGGGTAATGCTGCTCAGCACCAGATGTATTACCATCAAATTGACCACACTCAGGAATCTCCTCAGTATGGAGAATAGCAATATCTGTGCACTAACAGACACATGGTTCAGGCTCCCACATGCACACCAGCACTACCAGATTATATTTCCTATCATGCTTTCTGACCACATAACTCGGAATGGCCAGCACAAATAGGGGGAGTATCCATATACATCACAGATACACATACCTCCGGGTTGGTAGCACTGCACAAAGCATCACAGACCATACATATGCACCTAACATTGTGAAAATATGCCTTTTGGTTTGTTGCCTGCTACAGACCACACTCACAAACTCAGCAACCACACTTGTCTTTCCGGGGAACACTGGACAATATGATGGTCTCCCCAAACACCATTATATTGGGTGATGTCAAATACACACACATTGACTGGGGATAGTACTCAGGCCCCAACACCCTCACCCAACAGTTGCTACAATTTGTAAACTCATATGCTATGGCACAACCGGTCACCACACCCACAAGAGGGGACAACATATTGGACATGATCATCACCAACATGGGGACTCCATGTTCCACACCTGCAATATACCCCTCATTGGTAAGGACAGAACATACTTTATCTCAATGGACATCCATATGCTGTTCCCACACCCATCCTGGGTAATCTTGGTGAACTTCCCAAAAGCAAACGTCACACTTCTCCATACCACGGAGGTATCCTTCAGAGGCCCTGGGTCAGTGGTAAGTATGGCTCAGACTGCTGAATCCTTTACATACACATTCTATGGACACCTAGTTGACTGCATGGATCGTGCTATCCAAAATAACACCTGGACTCACTCCTCCAATGGCAGGGGACCTGTCTCTGGACCCCAGCCATCAATACGCTTTACAACAAAAGGAGGAAGCTACTACATGATAGAGCACAATCCCAGACAGGTTAGGCATCTGTGATCTGTACTAGCAGACAGCTACAATCACTCGTGTATTTATGTCAGGCCCGCTTCTAACGGACTATTGCACCAGACACATCGGACACTCACAAGGCCTTCTTCAGTTAATTCAGGTACCTGGCTGGACACTCACTGATATGCTGTGTGTTACTGCATACTGACTGAACATACCCTGAACCCACAGACATTGCCAACATCCTGGCAAACAGGTTCAGTGCAGATGTCTCCCCCCATCCCCCCTAAGGAGGTACTGTCCATCCCAACAGAGTGTAACCTACCTAAAATCACAAATAAACAGGTGAGTGCTGCCCTCCCCACAGTGGACAACACAGCATCAATGGGACCAGACAGTGTCCTGGCCTGTGTCGTACATGGCCTTCATGACAGACGCAATCCTCACATTACGTCACTGTTCGATATCAGGGCTACTGCAGGATTTGTACCCATGGAATGGCGTACAGTGATAGTGGTCCCACTCCACTGAATACTGCCACAACAGACCACAGACAATATCGGCCTATAAGGCTAACTAGCCTGTTCTGCAAAGCTATGGAGTGTATTGTAATGGGACTCATGCACATAAACATGGGAAACCTACAGACACTGGGTCCTACACATTACAGCATTGTTGTGGGCAGATCTTGGCTGTTGGACCTGTTTGTATTCTTTAAACAGTTACCAGGTTCATCAGTGTTGGGACGGCTGTCCACACAGCCTGCCTGGACCTTGCACAACCCTTCAACACAATACCCCACAAGGCCATTATGCATAGGCTCACCGGCATCAATATCGACACATATCACACACGATGGATTGCTACCTTGATCAGGGACATGCTCAGTGTTGCAGGTGCCATGTCTAGCTATACACCAGTTACACATGGCATCCCACAAGGCTCAGTCCTGGGACCTCTCTTGTTCAGTATATATTTGTGTGATGTACAGACTATCACAGGAGGGATATGGCTGCAAATGTTCGCAGATGACTGCAAACTGGGTGCATAATGAACTCTCCAGCTGGCACATGCATACTTATACAGGGTCTCAGAGAGATAGGATGACTATGGCTACATGCCATTAGTTGCATAGTCATCCCCTTTGAGAATGACAACATGCCCACACATTACCACATAGGTAGTAATCCATTACATACGGTAGTAGTTGTTATGGGTTTGGGGACATGACCTGTTCGTGCTCTCGCCTTTGACAATCACATTGCCAAAGTGGTTACATGGTACTTCTACATAGCCCACCATATCCCACATGGTTTCACATGTTGATCATGTGTGGTCATTGTGCCCCTATACTCATCACAACCATGCTTGGTTACTATGCCACATTTGGGATGTACCTTACCCGACACCTGCAGCAACTGTAATGGCCACAAATGTCACTCATCAAGCAGATGTAGGGACTCACATGGATGCCCTGCACAGTTCAGATACAGTAACTCCAGCTCTACTCAGTCACTTACCATCTACACGGATGTGTTGTGTGCCTGTAGTTTAAGGCAATATCTGACCCAGAATTAATGCTCTATCTCAGGATATCCAACTCCCTTGGAGCTACACACTCCAGGGATATATGCCTCAGCACAGATGTTAATAGGACATGCTGGGGGGACAGATTATTATCCAAAAGGCTCCACCCACTGTGGAGTGTAGTCCCAGTTTTGCATAAGCAGAGCCACCCACTGACCACCTACAGGTGACATCTTGACAAGTGGATCGGTGATCGTATGTGTACCCATGGGATATCTTCTGGGTCCCTGCTAGACAGAGGCACAATACACTAAATGTAAATGGGCTATCTTGTGTGACCTACTATTCACGGGCACAGTGTTTTGATTTGACTGGGTTGCAGCAGCCAAACACACTCTGGCTATGCTTGTACATGCCCTAGGGCAGATAGCCTAGTATCAAACTCTGAACCTATGATAATGTTCATGATGCACAATGTTTATTGCTGATACTGTTTGCAGGTTTTTATCATCTTTGCTTTCCCACTTTCTATGAACCGCTTAGGTATCTGCAGAACATATTTGATTATGACAGGGTTCCACTATATTATATATGTGTCTGTTGTCATATAAGTGTGTGCACAGGGCAGATTGCTGGATAGTGAGAGGTTCCTGGGTAACCACATGCAACTGCCTGATATGTGTGACCCACTGCTGTACTCCAACATGGCCTAAGTGTGTGAGCATGTCCAGTTCAGACTGTCAGTGTTCTGTTGCCTGACATTTGTCTCATGTATTCAAGTGTGTGAGCATACCCAGTGTGACCTTTCAGTATGTTGCTGTCTGAGGTCCACTACATTTGTTGATGTATGTGTACATGTCCAATATTAACATTTCTACTGTGTGTGTTGAAAGTCAGGTTCTATTCTTACTGCAGGACTCACCTTTGTGTCATAACTCGACAGGGATTATGCTGTGCCTGCAGGGTTTCCATGGAATACTTTGCATAGACTTATCAACATTTCTTCATACAGGTTAACCACTGCAATACTGTCATGGTTTAGTGGTTCAGTACTATGACTATACTGCACAGTATCCTTGGTTCGAGGCCCATTACCGCTTATATTTTCATACTGAGCAGACCAGACTGCTTAAGGGCCAGTAGAGCAACTATGAGCATGTTGGCTTTTGTTCAGCTATGCCCTACTTAAACCCAGCTTGTCCAACATTGCTCAATATTAACCATCATTGCTGGACGTTGGCCAATATTACTCAACATTGACCACATTTGTACTAGTTGGTGTGTGCGATTTTGTTTACATATACTACATGGTGGTAAATGCTGTTTAGCACTGCTTTATATTGCTTAACACATGGCAATCATGCCTCAGGTGTTGATGCAGTGCTGCCTATGTTGTATGCACATACTACACTCCCTATACATGTTTGAAAGCACGTAGTGTCAACGTAGGCATCCATTTTACTATATGTGCAGGTCAGAGTTCCTACTGAGCCAGTGTATGTGCTATGCATTGCCTCTTTGCCAAGGCCAAAGCATACTGGGCATGCCTCCTTCTGCCTACTGGGAAAGCCTCAGGTTGTTCCTCCTCTGAGTCATGCTCTGCCTGTGATGGCCTTGGCAATGGTGGGGGGCTGTTTGGCCCGGGCCTATGCTGGTCCTGCTGCAGCTGTTTTCACAGGATCATATTATGTAGCATAGCACATACCATGACAATTTGGGTACATGTAGTTGGTGAGTACTACAAGGCTCCACCAGATGTGTCCAGGCACCGGAACCGTGACTTGAGCAGCCCAAACACATGCTCGATTACATTTCGTGTTTATGCGTGTGCCTCATTATGGCGTTCCTGTTCAGGTGTGTGCGCGTTTCTGATAGGTGTCATCAGCCACGGCTCCAGTGCATAGCCAGCATCCCCCACTAGGTGTCCATGTGGGATGTCCCCATTGGCAAATGTCTGGTACAGCTGCATCAGATGCCAGATATGGGAATCATGGTAGCTTCCAGGGCAGCCAGCACACACATTCAGTATTATGCCCTGGGCATCACACATGACTTGGCAGTTGATGGAGTGGAAGCCCTTGCGGTTGAAGTAGACCCTACCCCACTCACCGGCTGGTGCTTTGATGCATATGTGCATGCAGTGTATTGCACCCACTACCTCAGGGTATTCCGCTATTTCCTGGAAGAGACGCATATGGCTGGCCAATACCTCACGGGAATTGGGGAAGTATACATGATCACCGACATGTGCTAACATGGCATCCAGGAACTGGTGCAGTACCCTGGATGTTGATGCCTGTGATATCCCCTTCATATCACCAAGTGGTCTTTGGAAGGTACCTGTTGCTAATATTCTTAGGCCAACACATACCTTAGTTTCCACTGGGATGGGTTCCCCTCTGTTGGTTCTGTGTGTGAGACGTGGCCTGCACAGCTCAACAATTTGCTGCAAGAGGTCTCTGTCCACTCTATAGCGCTCCACTATCTTCAGCTCATGTAGCCCCTGGTAGGTTACCCTGAGCCTGTACACTCTTCTCCGTCTACTCACTGTGGGTTGCCCGGCAGCATTTGCATTATCACCACCCTCAGCATGTTGCATATGTTGCCTTGTAACAGCAATGGCAGCCCCTAACATTTTTTGTCTCAGTACAGCTTTTTCAGTTTTCACTTCTATTAGCTTACTGCAGTGTTGCAGTGTCTCTTGAGAGAAACATAATGGGCTGTTGTTTGCAGAGTTTTAAGTGCTGGGATGGGCTGGGCTAGTGTTCTGCCTGGGTAATTGCCTGATTCTGATTGTTTTCACCTGCTAGCTCTGCTAGTACTCTCTGGTAACTTCCCTACTATTTGGTGTGCTTCCTGTTTCCTGAGGGGAGCGCCGCTCACACAAGCGCAAACACGTGCACAGCAGTTCACATGCGCGCACACATGCTTACACGGACTACAACTTACTTATTCTTGTTCAAACGTGCACACCAGCACAACCGCACTTACAACTGTTTACACAGCTTTACATATGCTTACTCAAGCTTACATGCGTGCGCACACGCTAACACACACGCACGCTGTCTTACTCGAGTTTACTGGCGCACACACACATGCATACACGTTCAGCAAGAAACTTTGGTGTTATCCACGGCATACACCTTCGATTTCTTGACTTTACCTAGCCTACCTGTTGACACACCTCTTTCAATAATATGTAATTGTCAGCTGACACATGACACTTTGCTCCAATGAGCTTCACTCCTTTCATACATAACCCCCTTGTGATGTCACCTATCTTCTACTCTTACTCCCCTTATCCTACTCCTACACTCCACTGACTGTGCTCATTTCCTATGTAAACTTGCGATTCACTATCTTAACTCTCATTTGCATAGGATTGCCTACTAATGCTTGGTTACATCTCTTAGACTGAGCTTCCCCCCTTAGCAACCCCTACTCGGTGGCCATGTTGTCTTCAGCCTGCCATTCACTTGCATTGTAATTTAATTTTAGCTATAACATCACATTTGTGGTTCTTAATTATTAATTTTCTGTTTTTTAGGGTGCAGCATGTTTGCACGGCACTGCTCTATGGTTAAACCCCGGAGATCGGGATGAAAAAAAAAAGTTATTTTATTTCTATTTTGCATCACTTCCCATTGCCAATGGCCGTATTTTTGGCCATTGGCATGCTTCTTCCTGTAAATCCATGTTTTTTTTGCAGCTGTCATGGCTCCATTTTGATATTTGCAGAACCGTACTCAGTTATCAACTGAGTACATTTCTGCGAATAACACTACTCCTACTCGGACAGGTTTGGGTTTCCTGGATTGCAAATTTACCTCTTTTGCATAGCTTTCACCTGCAATTGAGGTAATTTGCATATCCAAGCCCTGTCCGTGTAGGACTAGTTTGGAGAGCTCAGTTGCACACCCCTACCGGCTGTTCCTGGATCGCTCGGCGGACATGTTGGCTGCATGGAGTCTTACTCTACTCTTAGACTCCATGCAAGCCTTCATGAATCCAGCCCTTTAGTCTATTACTAATGCCCCTCCAACTGCTGCACCTGTATCACCTAGTGCAAATTGGCCCAGTATACCACTTGTGTGAATCTGAGATTTAGTAAATCACTTAGCAAGTTGGTAAAATTACTATAACATGGGGTGAGGCTTAATATCTCAGCAAAAGAATATGGGATTGATTAAAAGAGGGCATGATAGTGATACTGAAGAATGGATTGTGGACTAATTGTGGGTGAGGGTTAGGATATGGTACATGAGAGTGAGAGAAATCACAGAACTGTAACCAGGGTGGAGATGGGAAGAGTAAGCTGCCCCAGATGCATGATATTAGGGAATATGATTGGTAGTTGCCAAAGGTGTATGAGTACAACAATGGCATTGATTAATGAAGCTGCAGTAATATCATGGCCTCATCAATGAATGCTGATGCTGCATTTGCAGTCACAGATGAAGTGCTCTATGTGGAAGTAACACTATAGCAAGCTGCTTGCTACAGTTCTAGCAAGCAACTTGTTAAAGTCAGTGGGAACACAGAAGGACAGCCCTTTTTTTGCTTCTTATCTTTAGGTTAGTGGGAGTGCTAGTTAGGGGAACTACACAAGGTGCAGTATCAGCTAGCTATGGCGTTATGGCTCTGTGAGAGAGGGATAGAGCAAGAGTGATAGAAAAAAAGCAAAGGAGTGATTTTTTTTTTTTTTTGGTAACAGAGGTTGAAATCTTATGAATTGAGTGATTATGAAAGATATAATAAATGAGGTATTGTCTTCTAGTTTTTGTGTGCGATTTGAATTAAATGTTTTTCTTAAAGAATTCTAGTGAAGGATATAATCAAATAAAGACAGCGATATGACAGCTGGGGTAGTATGTATAGTTCAAGACAAGGCTGTTGTACTCCTACCTTTTTAGAGTATGTATTTTTATTTTTTAGATGGAAAATAAACTGTTTAAAATAAGTTGCATATGAAAATGTATGCATTGTGTGGAATATAAACTAGGGGCTATGAAAGGTGATGGTCAGGACTTTATTGTGGTTGCATTAATTCAATAGGTATTTACTTTACTTTTTGGTCCCTTTCTCCTAAAACATTTGGCTTGCTGCCAGTCATTGGAGAGTGACGTTACTAAATAATGGCATACATCTGAGTTTCAGACTTTTATTTCCAATCCAAAAATTCATGCTAACACAAATTCTTTCATTTAAGCAAGTTTGTAATTTTATAACTGCAATAATTAAAATCTGTTCCTTTTCTTGAGCCTTTGTCCCCCTTTATTTTAGGTTTTATCCAGATTTCTTCAGCTAAAAGGTCCAGAGGTATACAAACCTCTTTACTGCTGCTGCTGCCAATGGTCGATATCACTGTGTCTCCCTGTCACACAAACACACACACACACACACACACACACACACACACACACACACACACACACACACACACAAACACACACACACACACACACACAGATCTCTGCTTCAAAAAATGCATGCTAACACAAATCCTAATATTGAAGTAACTGTGATTTTGTAACTGCAACATTTAAAATATGTTCCTATTTTGAGCCTTTGTCTCCCATTGTTTTTAGCCTTATCTAGATATTTTGATTAGTAGACATGTACACAAACCACTTAACTGCTGCTGCTGGCAGGGATCATTTGATCGCTCTCAGTCTTCACTCTTTCTCTCTCGCACACACACACACACACACACACACACACAAACAGTCTCTTCTGCTTTTATGCATGCATGCAGACAGAAACATAAATACACACACACACGCGTGCACACACACACACACACACACACACACACACACACACACACACACACACACACACACACACACACACACACACTTTTTTTTCTGTTTCATTTTTTTTACACTGGCTAAACAGCAAAAGTACTGCTTAGCGAGTGTAAAATAATAACTCACTTGATCTCTTTCTCACTCTCATACACGCATACACTCTCACACACAAACATAAACACATGCACACACGTGCTTTTTTATTTTAATTATTTTCTTTTAAACTTGATAAACAGCAAAAGTGCTGCTTAGCAAGTGTAAAATAATGGCATCTGTTATTTCTGTTATTTTTTTTTTCAATCCAAGCTCTATGGCAGCTTGATATGCTGCCTTGATGTGGCAGACTAGTTTTTCAGTGGGCATAACCTGTAGATTAACACCCTGCCCTTCTCCAGTTAGGGTGCAATTTCCAGGTTGCCCATTTTCTAAACTAGCTAGGGAAAGGGTTATAGGTGTTGTTTTCTTTCCCCTTTAATCAGTTGCATTTGTTTTCTTTTTTATGTATTTCTGCTTGAACTTATGTTAACAATGATTTCTTTTTTAAGTTTAATGAACATTTCCCAGTCTTCATTTCCAGATGTCTTGCAGTGCAAACTGAGCCATGCTCTTTATCATGACTGCTTGCACCTCTGCTCATTTCTGGGTCCATTTTCTCCCAATTCCTAATGCATGAGTACCTGCTACACCTCTGCTTCTGTAATAGTCATTCCTCTTTCCATCTTTGTATAAAAGGATAATCGGGGGGGGGGGTGTACCTTTCCAACCTTGATATGAGGCAGTCTCTGATCTGGGCTAAGATCATAGGCAAAGTTTAAATCCTTAGATGTAGTAGTTCTGGTGCTGTTCATTTTGTGGATATGCAAAAGGTCCGTCAGAGCAGAATCCAAGGATGCCTCATAAGCCAGGCATAAATCTCCTCTCAGCAGTATGAAGAAAACAGAGTATAATGGTAGGGAATTCAGGCAATGTGCATAGACATTGTGTCGATGCCCTGTATTCTTTTTGTGAGGAACCTCTTGGGACATGGCAGTTGTTGCATTTGTCAGGTGACTTACATACAGAGAGGGGCATTATACTCAATGATGGGCCTGATGATGGTGGAGTACAGTGGCATGATGACTTTCCTAGACCTACATTCCATGTCTTTACTTATAAGTTGAGTGACATAGAATGATTTTTGTAAAATCTAAGATGCATGTTTCAAAAGCTAGGTTACTATATACATGAGTCTCCAAATCCCTAACTTCTGTGTCTATTTTTATAGATGTCTTATCAGTGAGTTAGATTCCCTGGGCAGCTGACTTTCCAAAAGTACTACTATGCATTTCTTAGTATTGAGTTTAAAGTTATGGCTTTGGCACCAGTCATTTGTTTGTATTAGACCTTTCTGTAAGAGGGGGGGTTCTATGATTTCCTTTTTTTTTCTCTTAACAGCATGCAGTATCACATGCCACTGCATGTAACATGTTATGTAATCAGCTAGAGTTTACATTCACATTCTCACAAGCTCTACGTAATGCAGTTTGATAATGCTGCCTTGGCCTTCTTTGTGCATTTTCAGCTGCATTGATATGATTCACATCTAAGTTTCCTTTCCACCTTGTCTCTAACTCCTTGCAGTGCAGCATCAGTCTAAACATACTACATATTTATTCTTAGTTATTCATGTCTGTTTAGCACTGGTGCATAGTCTGTCTATGGACCACTAGTTCTGCAGCACATAACTCTATGAATTCTGGCCCATATTTCACTTGACAGTTTATAATGACAGTTTTCTCTGACAGGCAAGCTGTAAAGTTAATATTTGTTTCCCAAACATCATTTAAATTGACAAAAAATGGAATACATACATAACTCCTTTATATTTCAGTTAAGAACTTTCATCTGCAATATTCTTCTTTATAACTAGGAATGGAAGATCAATTTGCTCAATGAATAACTTCAGGACACATCAATGATTAGCCAGTACAAGTTAAAAAGTATATACACAAGGCACATAAAAAATGTTTTACATATTACCTACCCTATGTATATGAAACATACAACTAGTTATCCCTAAAGTTTCTTTCTCTGACAAAACCTCAAAGTACTTTTAATATTTAAATAATCATTTAAACCTAGTAAATGTCTTGCCATTTCACTTCATAACTTCCTTGTCATTATTAATAGTCCCAAAACCTAGCACAAAAACAAAACATCATAAATGTTTGACAACTTAAGGACTATTTAAGTGGTATATTTTTTGCATTTTAATTTTAATGGCATATCTATGCTCTACTTATGCACATTCCCTCTGTATAAATCAGTCATGTGAATCAAAACTGCCCAATATACCATACACTGATTATTACAGTGTGTATCTAATTTACTCCAAAACTTAAATCCAGATAATATAAAATCGAGACAGTTCCATTCAAGCTATAACAATGCCTTTTATAATCACTACGCTTGCATATATCCTTTGGGGCTAATAACTTAATACTCACAAATTATTTTGTTCTAGCTTACAATCATCTGCAAACTTTGTCGGCCAGAGATGCTTGCCATTGGCTTTGACTTCAGAAAAATTGATACCAAAGAGGAGTGGACCAGCACAGAGCCCTGGTGAACATCAATGGTGACCAGCCTTTATATAGAGGTGGTCATGAGCTGGTCACTCCAGTCCTAACTTCTTCTGTCCTGTCTGTGAGCTACTTGGCTTTCAGTGAGTTACATAGGGATTTATGCTTAATCCCATATTTTTTAAAAATGTTTCAGTGGGGTATTGTATTAAATGCTTTACCTAGGTCAAGTTAGAGAGTATGCACTCTATTCCCCTCATCCATAGCCTTGGTGACCTTTCAAAAAAGTCCACCAGGTTCAGTAGACATGACCTATCTTTGATGAAACCAGACTGGTTTGAGTCTAGTGTCTGAATGTTTTGTCTGTCATTGTTAATCATTTCCTTGATAATTCTTTTCATGCCTTTGCAATAGAAGTATGTAGTTCTTGGGATCCACTGATGGTCTGCCATCATGCAGACAAAGATGACTGTTGCAGTCATCTATTCATGTGACATGAAGCCTGTGTTGAGGTTATGGTTGAATTATAATAAGAGTAACCCTGATAGGTCATATTTCAGGGTATTTAGAAGGCATCCTGGGATATCATCATGACCAATAGAAGCTGTATTCTTGGCTTTAGAAAGTGCTTCTAAGACCTGTTCTCTTTGGATAGCTGGAGAAATTATTTTAGACGGTATTTCCCGGGGGGCAGCTGGAGTGAGAAGAGGGTAAAAGTTGGAGATGAATTTTTGAGTCAAAAGATATGCTTTATCTTCCAATTCTGTGAATATGGCTCCATTTACTAACAGTTCAGCACACCACTGTGTGCTGCTTTTGAGGTTTTGAGCATAGGTAAAAAGGCCTAATGGTTGCCCATAGCCTGGGACACTATCTTTACGTCAAAATTTGCTTTGTTGGACTTTCTTAGTCATTTTAGTTGTCTATCAGTTTGATGAAAGAATTTTTATCTTTATAAGTGTTACACTTCCTAATTTTAGCTATGGATGACTTTTTTCTTTTCTTGTACACCCTGTTTAATTTTGGATTCCATCAGGGTGGTTTGTATTTTTGAGTTAGTTTTGAACTTACCTCTGGTAGGCACAACAGCCTCTATGCAATCATTAACAAAGCTGTGCAGAGCCTCTGTGAAAAAATCCTCATAGGCTGTTGTGTTACCTGAGTTTGGAGGGGATTGAAATTTTGACAGGTTCGCTTAATAAAAGGCAGTTTGTCTTGCAGTAGTCTGTTATTCTTGCAGAGGCTACATAATTGATTCTTATTTTGAAAGAAACTGCTTTGTGATCTGACCTTACCTAAGAGGACAAGACACTAGGTAGGATGAGTGGGTGCAGCATTATCCCATACTGATAAGTACCAGGTCCAGTTGTAACTCTATTAAGTGTATGCACTAACTGGCCCAGGTTGTTTGCATTTACAAAGTCCAGGAATCTCTTGGCCTGCAAATCTGGGGTCATGTAGGATTCCCAGTTTCTAGAGGGATAATTAAAGTCTCCCATGAGTATGCTATTTGGTTGAATAGCGAATGTCTCCAACAGGTTTAAGTATGAGCTATGGATTTAATGGAAAACAGAGGGTGACCTACAGCTTGCTAGGATATGGTATGGGATTCTGCTGTGGTAATCTGGACTTGGAGGAATACCAGTGTCTCATCCTGTTTAACCAAACTAAAGGTATGCTTCTTATTGATATAGGTCAAGACTCCTCCACCTTTATTCACTGTCTGTGCAGTTGCTGGTCTAAATGTGTAGAAGGCAATGAAGCCTTTCACTGCCCGTGTACTCTCTGCAGCTTTAAACCATGTCTCAGTAATTGCAGAGATCTCTGCATTTTCAACGTGAGGACAGCTTGGAGGGAGTGGAGCTTTGTGATTTCCTTGGGTAGATTTTGTTATGTTGGAAGGTTTGTCAATGTGGCATTGTCTAAAATTCTCTATGGAGACAATAATGGTTTAGCCAATATTAGCAAGTCTAGAAGGACAAGTGCAGACCATCCCTGGTAAAGCAGAATGGTTTGTTAACCGTATCCTCCCATGCTAATCAATATTTATCCCCATAGACTGACTCTCAAAAATAAACCAATTATCAAAGTCAATCCTCTTCTATTCCTATTGTGGCCAAATCCTTGGTGAAGGTAGAATGTTGCACAATACCAGCCTGTGACACATAGTCTGAGAGCTCCATAGTGTCTCTTCATACCATCACACTTCTGTTGCATACGACATCACTGTATGACCTCAGAGAGCCACATTCTTCCATCGGCTAAAATCACTGCCTTGGATATGAATGATAGAGATAAATACTTGATGCAATTTGGAAACTTTTTGTTGGCTTCCCTGCCAGTTGTGCTAAACATACTGGGTCTGAATGAAGTATTATGGAGTCTAACAAAATATTTCTGAAGCTCTGTTTTCCTAATTGTCTGTAGATTCTTCACTGATGGAACTAGTCAAATGCTCAGAGTTACTACTGGTCTTAGGAAAAGGATAAGAATCCCATTTTAATATATCAAACTTTCTGTCTCTGTCTGTCCATCTCTCGGTCTCTCTTTCTCTCTTTCTGTCTCAATGTTCTTCTTTTTTTCTGTTTATTGTGATAAGATGTAAAGCATCCAGTGAAGCAAATATATTTTGAAACTCATCCCTGAAATCGAGCAAGTTCTATCACTCATTATCATTCTGTTCACTGCTACTATTTTTGATATTATTGTACTCGATAAGGATATGAATTAAACCACGTTCATCCTTCTCATAAAAGGTGCAAAGTTCTTTACATGAAAGGCTGCTTGGACTGATGCCATCTAGAATTTTATATACTCAAAACCTCTTTTGGATATGCTTAACAGCCACAGAATGTACAAGATAAACATCTCATGTTAGGACTTTACATTTATGTAAACTCTTGTCCAATAACCTGGCAACATCAGGAGGAAAATTTAAATCAGCGTTATTCCTGTGATTATCAGTACTATTATTCCAAAAGGATTGCCCACTTTAACAATATGTCTTAATGACCTTTATATCCTGGATGTCCTCAATTAGACCACCACTCGTATTAATGTTAGTCACATTTCTTAAAGTAAAATAATAATAAACAAAGGATGATACAAATAAAATAAGTCCCACAACAGTTTAATGTAAGCACTTTCATACAACCAATAACATGTATTTCTTCAGACCTGAAGAAGTACATGCTATTGGTTGTACGAAAGTGCTAACATTAAACTGTTGTGGGACTTATTTCATTCGTGCCATCCTTTGTTTATTATTATTTTAGTTTGTACTTCTTTTTGAAGTTTTGCATTTCTTAAAGTAATCATTATGTTACTACAAAGAAGGGCACAGTATGCAGAAAAATACCAGTAAGAGTATCATCACTGAAAAACTCACCATCTTACATAGAAAAAGGTTCCTAAAAAATCCAAATCACATTAAAGAAACTAAAGGTCAACAGAAAAGAACTACCAAAAGAATAAGTACCACAACAAGAGGATGGAAATGACTAATACCTGAGTTAAGTGCTTTCATTTACAGTATACTGAAGAATGAAAGCTGAACTTATCATTAAATAACCAAGACATATTATGTAACAAATTTATACAAATTTAAAAGTGTATGCACAAATTTCATAGGTTCATAGGTAGGTACTGGGCTATCAGCCTAAGGGCCTACGTAAGCCTAGCCAACAAGATTCCCTGGCTTACGCCACCCAAGAAAATTATTTTCCTGTGCCACTGTCGAGCAGAGACAGAGAAGTGATCCCCGGGGTGCATTTCCTATTTCCCATCCACTCATCAAGATTTTTCTTGAAGAGTGCTAATGAAGAACTTTGCTTGACATGGATGGGTAGCCTGTTCCAGAGTATGGGAAGTCTCTGGGACAGGAATCTATCCCTCCAGCATGCCCTGTTTATTGTGGTGACAAGGCTTAGGTCCCTAGAGTGTATAGCTCGGAGGGATTTGGATTTCTTTAGGTTCAGTACTTCTATTGCACTGAATGCAAAACCATACTCACTACTGTAATTCTCTTTTCCTTGTATGACGTTAAAACCATTAGGGTCATCACTCAAACAAAGAATGGCATCATTTGCATGAACTTTAATTCTAGCTTCTCTGTTTCATATTTCTTTCACTCCAACCATTACCAGATCCTGTTATGGTGAAATAGAAATAAGACTCAGTGAACAATCTTGTCTAGATCATTTATTGGCCAAAAGCATTATTTTGTTTGAACTATTCATTAGTTAATATTCTAGTTTTACCCCAACAATACATTTTCTGTATAAAACTACAGCTTTTAAATAGACTGTAATCTTTAAGTACATTAATTAAAATTCACCTTTTTCATTACCCACTGTCTGTTCCAACTCTGCTAAGCTGAAACCATCTTTAATTATCTGAATAAAATTTTTGAGGTCATTTAAATCACACCAGTTACTATTCTGCCTTCTACCCCACAATGTTATGCTTCAAGTATCATTACTTCTATCCAACAGTCCATATTCAGTCTTGCATGCCCTTGTGAAACTTGTAATAACAGGAAGCTCAGAATGGTAGACCAAACATAATAATCCACAGCAATAGTTTCAAGCATATTCTGCGGGATTCTCAGACAGACTGAGAGTATAATCTCTCCAGTGTGTCCCGGGTTTACAAGATAACTTCTCATTCTGGGCCATGACTAGAACACCTATTGTGGGAGGTGCACATGAGGTATCTTCAGAAGATGCCCAAGCCATGTCCTCTGATTTCTATCAACAAGTAGGAGCAGGGCTGTTCTCTAGAGATCTATCAGATTTCCAAAATAATTATTCTGTCACATAGAGAGAGAGACCACCTTCTGATTTTACTTCATTTCTGCTGTCTGCCTTTGTGAGTTCATCCATTTTCATCACTACCCAAAAGTTCATAAACATAAGTGAGGGTGATACATAGACTTAACAGCAAACTGACAACCTATGACTTAACTCTTACCTCACAATCACAATCTCATACATGACTGCAGTACTGCTTTCACTACTACACCTGCCTTGTCAATCTTCCAATCCCCTGGGCCTGTAGTCTTGATCAAGGCCTACAATACTTAAACTCCCCCTCCTAAGATAGCAGTGACTTCCTACCAGCAGAAGGAATCACACTCTTTTTTGGGAGAGAACACAGACTTCCAGTTTTGAGGTATTGAATTTCATCCATGTCACTTCACATTCTGCAGTAAACACTCCTGCTTATATAGGAAACCACTGTTACTTTAGACTAACATGACAATGTCACATACAAATAATGAAAACTGCAACATGAAGTTACTGCAAGCAGTACATATATCACTATGATGTCCTTAAACTGGGTTACATACACATATTATGTGCCCTGATATCCTATACATTATGGAAATCACAAACAGAAAAGGAGGTAAGACACATATTTGGTGGATTGCTGGATTAGAATTTAAGGAATTTAACATAATACTGAGAATATAAACATAACAATTATCCTTCAGATACAGGGAGGGAAATATATGTAGCAGCATCCCAGAAACACCATGCCATTATAGCACTTGCTGCAAGACATCCTAGGATATACCTCACTTATGCATGACTAATGCACAGTTGCTCAAAATATAATTCTTTCATTGTAAAGTGTCCTGTGTCTTGCTTTTCATGACATTTAATACCCAATCCAGACTGACCTATTTCTTTACAAAACCAGTGGTGCTATAAATAACTGTACTAGGGATTTAACGTTTTACCAGCAAATAAATAAGACTTGTTAGAGGGAAAGGTTCCTAACTCAACATACTCATAGCATATAGAATGTTACCACTACAAGTCAACCAAAGTACTGTTTTGTCAATCTTTAAGGCTAGTCTCGGCAATTGGATGTGTAGTCACAAATGTACACCAGAGTTAACATATATGGCCCTGCGCAATCTGGGAGGTGAAGTCTATTAAGTATTTGTAAAGCGTGAAAATAACATTTAAATATGCCTTCATAAAGGTGTATATGGTTAGGTATCATGTCTCCTGTGCTCACCTGTCTAGTATTGTTTCTATGCTATTATGTACAAACTGATTGAGAATGTATACCTACAACCTAAGTGCAATTATTAAAATACGTGCTGCTGTCACACACCCCAACCCTCTAACTTACTTATTCAAATTCCACAGTTGCAAAGCAGTGGGGAATGAGAACCTCCACAAAAGAACACAAAACTGTCTCACCCAAACGGTGACCCTGTAGTACCTAAACGTCAAAGAGATGCCCCCATGATAAAAGGCTGATTTAACAGTTTATGTTTCAGTGGTTAGAATTATATCAACTTGTTATCCATGATATGTAGAGATGCTCTTGATTACTCAGTCAACTGTTCTCAAAACACATGCAGATGGTATTACTACACTCTTTTTACCTGTTGAATACCAAAAGCTGTTCCCCTTGTTCCATGGCCAGGAATGATTCTGCATTACTAATTCTGACTCAGAGAATTAACTAGTGGTAAACCTTTCACTTCCAGTACTGTCTGTGGGATGAGCTTAGCATCTACCTCCTGAAGAGCCTATGTAGTACAAGGCTGGGGATGTGGAATCTGAATAAGGGGTCTATATTGCTTCATCAAAGTTTCAAAACTTTGAAACTGATATGGTTGGCACCATATCATCGAAGTTTTGAAACATCAAACATTTTAACGGAAATCTCCGTAAGGGAAGATTTCCCTTTACTGTACTGTAGTGAGATATCGGAATTGTTATATTTAAGTAGCTGGGGGTGTGGGGGGTTCAGGGGTGCTTGCCCCCCTGCTTGAAACATTTAGGTAAGTTATTTTTTCATTTATTGTTTCTTTTTAAATATTCAAAGTTTCAACACATCAATGACATGGTCTCGACCATATCAGATTTGACGTTTTGAAGCTTCGATTATGTGATATAGATACGAATAAATCCTGTACAGGAACTCAAGACTTGAGGTGGTAGAAGAAGTTTGTTGCCTAAAATCAGTTATCAAAAAATCAGTTAGTGGATGCCAGTAGAGAGGGAAGCCATCAAGTTAAAAACAAAAGCTTCTGTGCAGTGGATGCAGGAGAGTGAGTCTCTATATTTGTCTGCTCAGGGTTCACAAGCCAAGAAAGCAGCAGCACCAGCAGTCACCAACGTGAAGGTCTGGGTGTGGGAGAGGTTTGGCAGGTCAACCGATTCTGAACCTCAGGTGGCCTCAAAGACATTCTGGAAAATTATCCATCATCTCATGAGCTAAGTTGATGGCATGTTTCCAAGTTATTCTCAGGAACAGTGGAGAAACAGTGACCTTGACTGGGGTCGATGAAAGCCTGATGGAACAATCTGAAGGGCATGCCCGACTATGATGAGGCAGAGGCAGAATGTGATAGTGTACATGGATCCACTTAAGTTATTGATGTTGCTGTGATGATAAAACAGCTCTTCTATGGCAAGACTGTGGGATTAAATGAGATTCAGCTGGAAATGTTGAAGGTGCTGGACACTGTGGTAGTGACATGTATAACAACATTACATGGAAGGCTTGGACACTGCCTGTGGGCTGCTAACTCCAGTGGTGATCAACCTTTTCAAAAATAAGACAGATGGGTGTGTTCAAGTTTATGAAGGATCACATTCCTTAACATCTCTGAAAAATACATACGCCTGTATGCTGCAAAGGAGATAAAAGTACTTTTCACAAATCCTTTACCCTATTTCAAATTATTTTATGGAGAATTTTATAGTTTGCATTTAACAAAACCAGTGGCGTCAGCTTTTTCATATAATTTCTCTGATTTTTTTGCCTTGTAGTGTAACAGTTGAAAACAGCAATCACATTAAAACAGCATTCAAAGCTATTGCTGCAAAAATCATTTAAAAATTTAAGTTGAGAACATTAGAAACTTTATTTGCAACTTTACTTTTATGCCTACGTGAAACTGACAAAATATAAAAATGAAAGCATAGGAAAATAACCATGAGGAATAAGTTAATGTGAGCACAAACTGAGAAATTGGCTAGGCTTAAAGGGTAACTAGCCTAGTATTTGCCTTTGAACCTACGACCCTATGAACATTAACAAGCAGTCTTAGGTGCTAGTAAAAGTACATCTTTTGAGAATGTATAAATGTGTTTTTGCATTCATTGCAGGTTTATGTAGGAGAAACCATATGTCTCTTTGGCACAACGCCCAACAAACCCTAAAGGCAAACAATCAATGTTGTGTGTTCTGGGGTAGAAGAACTATATAGTAGCTGTCACAGTGGTTAGAAGAACACTATTATGACATGAAAAAGAAGGATAGGAATAGGGACATGTAAGCACACTTTGACCTGTGGACAATGTGGTAATAGTTGTACCATACATACCTCCTTATACCTACTTGCATACAGAAATGTATATTGTGCACCCACACACACACACACACACACACACACACACACACACACACACACACACACAAGTTAAGAATGCCCCAGATATAATACAGGTTATGTGTCACAGACTAATGTAGAACATGAATCCCTTGAAAGTATTTGCTGAATGCATGAGTGAATAAGCAACAGTTGGTGTTGGATGATATGCTTGAATGTATACATGATCTATATAGAATGGCAACGTTTTGTGTATTTCCAAACAAGATGTGATATGAGAGATTAAATATGCCATTGCATTATGAGTTGCACTGATGCTTGGTAAAACATGCAGCAGGTAAACTAAAAATATACAATTTATTCTGCAATGTGCCTGTTTATCACTATCATGGGATGATGTATGAATGTGGGGCCTTTTGCTATAACACGAAAAAGAACACCATACAAACACTGTGAATGTCTTCTGCTAGGAACTTCAGCAGTTATCCATGTGATATGAAATTTAGTTGGGTCTGCCCAGTTATACAGGCCCTAAAAGTGCAATTAGAAGATTGTTTAAGTATGTAGCTTGCTCAGAGAAGAAAACAAGTCCAGTTTAATTGCATCTGTGGTATCTATGTGACAAAAGATATAAACCAAAATAAATACAAGTTAGAAAAGATAAACTATCCTGTGGTCTCTGACCTGTGAGTGTCTCTGCATTGATGTCTGTTTTTGCTGTGTTGTGAAAATTCAGACAGTTTACATTAGGTCCGTAATTCTTTTGGTTCAAAAAATGTCCTGAGGAAGTTTAATTCTAGCCAAATGCTGTCTTCCTTGTATAATATTTGTTCAAAAAGGTTCTCTGCTCTCATGTGTAATTCATATATCTGTTTTTTTTAATCTGATAACTGTATTGCTTAACTCTTTCTTTCTTTCTTAGTAAATATTTTTATTTATTCACTTTAAATAGCCAGTGGCTGATCATCTTTATACTTATTTATTAATTGATAAGAGAATATGACTAACTGGGCACATGCTGCTGATGTTCACCTGCAATTGGTCAGGTTGATTTGAAACACATTTCTACTTGCATTTATTATTATTTAGTTTATTCACAAAAATAAAACAGTAACTGGAGATCCCCAAAATGGCAATCTGGAATGGTGATAGTTTACTACCTTGATCCAAAACAGAAGGCTCTATTATCAATGAATTTTAGATGTCTTCCCTGGAAGTTTGTGTGTGTGTGTGTGTGTGTGTGTGTGTGTGTGTGTGTGTGTGTGTGTGTGTGTGTGTGTGTGTGTGTGTGTGTGTGTGTGTGTGAATTGTGAGAAAGGGGTCTAGGGATCAAGGCCAAATTCTCTGCTCACTGTATGCTCCATTTGGAGCTTATTTGAAGATGTGTATGGTGTAGATCCATACATAGGGCAACAGTCATGGTTCCTGCATAGTCTTGAAGCCAAGCTGCACATAAGAAATTGTGGTTTATATTTTCTGTGCTGTTTTGGATACTTTAATCTTTCAGAAACCAGAGGTATGACTCAAGTGGTCTGACTGGATGATTTCTTGTGATTATAGAAAAGTATTGTTTTAAGGCTCTTTGTTTACAGCAATTCACCATGTATACCTTTCAGACAAGGCTACAAGTCAATGAGGGTGAGTGGTTGTGATATAAACATCACTGACATGCTCAGTGGAGAGGACACTTAGCAAGGACGTTATATACAATAGGGGGTATGGGGACAGTCTAAAGATCTGCAAAATGACTTGCATGAATATGACTGACATGTCGCCATAGCTCTCAACCAATCTGGGACACATAGTTACTTACTCCTGGACAAATGTATACAGAAACAGTTACAATCATGGACACTTTTAAAATATTATGGGCATTAATCTGCGGCATTGACAGAATATGTTTTTGTAACTTATTATACATGTTCTGCAGGAACAGATGTGTCAAACTGTAATGATTATCAGCGTTCAATAAGGGGAAGTCACCACCACTCCCCCCAAAATTACCACTTTCTGGAGGAGTTAAGAGAGACAGTGTTAAATCTGGAGTTGAAATCAGGTGCATTCCTTGCCATTTGAGAGGTTTGCATGACACATAAGCCACAATCCATGCCTGCAAGAATCAAACTCATGCCATCAATGTTGTCACTAAGTTGTGTACTTACTATGTGCAACACAGAAAGATGTATCGCACAAACATCTAGTAGAACACCTTGAAGGGAAGTTTGCACTATCAAATCCTAATGGATATGCATCCCAAAGAATAGTTCTGTATAGCCGATCAGATATGTGGGAGCTCACTGTGTCAAATGTGATACACTTGACCAAAGCATGTTGGCTGACATAGGTACTGATCATGTGGATAACAACACATACAAACACCACACTGTTATGAATGGTTCCTTACACACAGCTGGGTGTTGCACACATCTGACACATGTAACACCAATGGATATTGCTTGAAGCATCTGCAATTGATGTGTGAATTAAGAAGTGATCAGTTATAATGAATGGTACAGCAGTATGTGAGACTGATGGCAGTGTATCAACTATGCCCATGTTCACAGAAAGTGCAAAGTGAAGTGTCAATAACTGAGGAAGCTGTCACTGTGATATTGTACAAATACCAAACAATACATGGAGCACCGTCTATAAGCACATGTCAAACCTGAAGACGTGCCACATGATCACTGTGCCCCTGACATTGCCAGTGAAAATGTTATGCTGCCGTGAAATCCTGACATTCATCCATATGTGTTTGTGTAAACTATGAAGTGGTAATACTGGTGTGATGTAGTGGTATGTCCATGATGGAGTACAGTCACACTATAGCTGTACTTGCACTACAATTGGATTTCAGGCTGTACATCACCTTCAACTAAAACTTGGGTATGAATCACATGTGACACAGTGGAACTGTTAATACAGTCATACAGCTCTACCTATTTCACTTCATCACATCAGTTGCACATCACATGCCTGTATGTTTATCAGTGGAACTTTGTAGGTGAGGGCCATGACACCATATATGGACACATTTCAACTGAGGTGGATGTGGTTTATGCAGAACAGTTAATGACACAAACATGAATAATCCTTGTGAACAGCAATTTTGCATACAATGAATTCCCCAAGATTGTAAGTAAATCTGAACTGGTTATATGTTTGTGTATATAACAGCATTACAATATGTGGATGAAACAAGGTGTATGTACCCATGTAATTAGTATGATGTAATATTGCTGTATGTCACGTAGCATTTCATGATAGTAGGTATACACATGCACATATGTGCCACACTGCAAGTGTCACTGTGATGGCTAAATGAGAAATGTGTATAATGATAATATAATCCACTGCAAGAACACATGCCTTATTAAAGCAACAATATACATAGCATCGTCTCATGGCAACAATCCTCAAGAGGCATATTACCAAAGCTGTTATGGGAGGAACATGTAACCAAATGGCAGTAGCAGCCATCAATGCAGTAGCTGAAATCACAGATTGGAATACACTGTTGCAGGGCTACAGTACATCCACACCTCAACATAGCACATGTACAACATGTACAATGTTCACAGCATCATAGGACATTGCTAGATTAGCAACCAACAGCACATAAAATCCTAGCCATTATTATGCCATATAAAGACAAATTGCTATATGTATGTAATGTAAGATAATAAGTCTATGTGCATATGTATATATTTGATTGAATCACATACTGCCTCTATCCATATGTGACACATGCACCACCCTGTGGCAGAATTATCAGTCACACATCCAGTGGTCTGGAGATGACTTGCAGAGGGTCATGGAGGGGCTCCACTTCATGATTTGGGTATGCATCTTTGAGATGAGGACATCCTCAGTCTTTCACAGAAAGGATGTTATGTGGACAGAGGGAAAAGGGGATGTTGGATTCTTGGGGGTATGTTCTCTTGAGTGGGAGTCAAATGAAAAGAGATTGAAACATTATATAATGGCCATAATACAACACCAACCAAAAAATGTGCAAAAGAAGTAAAATCCAGAAGTTTGCAGCAAAGATGTAAAACAAAAGGAACATACCATACAAAGCAAAATTATCCATAAAATACACTTTTATTGCCAAACCACAATGATGAGAGTGAATAAAAGTTCAACAGTTAAGCGCTTTCATCTAAAACACAGTAAAAATGGATTTTGTCAGAACTAAACCATCAGTGCACTTCATGAGTTTAAATAATCTACGCAAAAAAAGCCAATTGAATCTATTAAAGAGAAAAGCCACATGAAAATTAAATGATATAGTAAATAATAATAATTTAAGTTAAAACACATAAAGACTTTCTCCTAAAAACCTAAGCTTGAACAATCAAACCATAAAACAATAGATTAGGAAACCGAATATGTAATTCATAAAATCACATAAAAATATACATAATATAATTATATTATAAATGGATTTTGTATACAAAACATAAATGGATGTTGGGTGCAAACAAATACTAATAACCATACAAGATGGTAAAACACTAACAGTCAATATATCAGACTTAACTTTAAAAAAAAATTATCAAAATTCACAATAACCCTGTTTCATAAAAAATCCACAATTTGGCAGCTCTTAACTTCAGTATAGATCGTATGGAAATGTAATCACTAATGACTGGAAAATGGGTGGCACCTAGTTTCATCTGTCAGTAAAGCTCTTGATAGTCAAGATGGGTCTCCCAGGCACATCTTCTTGGATTCATCCAGACTATCCAAAATACCAAATAAAAACCTCTTAAAATTAATACAGTCCAGGGAATCTTTATACAAGGCATTCTTAACATTTTTGGACTCAGTATCATACATCTGCCCATACATTCTTTTTTTAAAATCATGTTCAGTTTTGCCTTCATAAAAGGCAGGACGTGTCACACTTGGCCAAATAGACCACTCTGTTGGAATCACATGTGCCCTTGTGAAAAAAAAAAACTTTATCCAATGTGATGTTATTTTGTAATAAACTGGAAAAAATGTAAGAATATTGTGCACATGCACCACATTTCTCTGTAGCACTGTTAGTTAAAACATTGTGGCCAAAAGTTGACATTTTTTCCAAAGCTGACTTCAAACTGATACCACTTTGTACACGAACAATGGTTATAATGCTAACTTCTCAAGTATTTTCATGTTAGTCTTAAAAAGATTCCAATTGTTCTTGACTATATTGACTATTTCATGAACCATTCCTTGAAATTCTAATTTAAACGTCCTTACCAAATGTTTCCTATTGTGTGGGCAGACTAAAAATGTAACATTCAAAGAAGACAATTCACACCTTAACAAAGCTTTGAACTTGCCAGTCTTGTGTTAGGGTATTTCAAGAATAACTTTTTGTAAAATACCAAAAGAGTAACAGTGCAGATTCAATAAAACCTACACTAGCAGCTAAACCTGTGGGCACACACATGGTAGCGCACTTCTTTGCATTCAGTAAGCAGCTCTACACACCTGTAGAGCCGTACAATCATGGTAAACACTGTGGTATGCTAATTACAACATCAGCAGCTGAACTGCATGCTAATCAACCAATCCAAGATGGAGGAGCTATTCAACACTCTGTAAAGCAAATGTGTAAATGTAGTGCTGGTTTTCCCTGCAAATTCCATAACCTATTTGAATACAGCAACTGAAAGGAGTCAACACAGAAAGAATGTTAGGGGCTGCTGCTGCTTTACTTCATGTGTATATGCAACAGGCTGAACTCTATGCTGCTACTGCTCCTGCTAATAGACCAAGGCCAAGAAGGAGAAGAGTTTTCAGACTCTGGGTAACTTATCACAATCTACATGAGGTGGAAATAGTAGAGCAATACAAGGTAGATAGAGACACACTACAGGAACTCTGCAACCTCTGTCATCTTCAACTTAGACCGAGGGCAAACAGAAGGTAACAAATACCAGTGGAGACAAAGGTATGTGTAACACTCATAATTTTAGACACAGTAACCTTTCAGAGACCAACAGGGGATATGCTGGGGGTGTCACAGGCATCAGTATCCAGGATCCTTCATCAATTCCTAAATGCTATGCTACAACATGCCAGTGTCCACATATATTTTTCCCGTAGTTTTGAGGAAAGGGACAGAAATACACTGGAGTTCTACTGTGTACCCTGGAGTATTGGGTGGAATAGATTGTACACATACAGAACAGAAGGCACCACCCAGGGAATGGGGTTGGCTCTACATAAATAGAAGGGGCTTCCACTCTGTCAACTGCCAAGTTGTGTGTAATGCCAAGACAATAATGCTGAATGTGTGTGCTGGCAAACCCTGGCAGTTACCACAACTCACATATCTAGCACACCTCCCAACTGTACCGTTTGCAATGGGGGATATCCCACAGGGTCATTTACTGGGGGGATGCAGGCTATGCACTGCAACCATGGCTGATGACTCCCATCAGAAATGCACACACACCCATGGATGAATGCAATAATAAGGCACATGCTCAAACCAGAAATATCATAAAGCATGTGCTTGGGCTGCTGAAGTCATGTTTCTGGTGAATAGATAGATCTGGAGGAGCCCTGCAGTACAATCTACGAACATGTACAGAAATATTCACAGTATGTGCCATACTATACAACATAATCCTGAGGAAATGGCTTTAGCAGGATAAGCAAGGGGAAGTGGCATACATTCCACAACAGTCACCACAAGCAGATGAGGAGTCAGAAGGGGAGCTATCAGCTACTGTGGGTGTAGGCAGACATAGGCATGTCAGTATGACTTTCCATTGGCTAAGAGACAATGCATAGCACACTTACTCACCACCTAGGGGCCTAAAACCTTCCTCTTGCTCACATACATATAGTAACATTGACACCAGGCAACTCACACAGTCTTTACCTTCCCATGTATTAGCTATGTACTGCTGGCATTAGCCAGAGTCAGCCCTGAATTACAACTGTGGCAACTGCTGCATTACAAGGTAAGTCCTGAACCTGGAGTGTATTGTTTAATAACATGAATATGTGGCATATCCTTGTATTACATTATTTGGTCCAATAAGTAAATAAAAGGTGAGAGATTTGTACAGAAAGTACCTTAACATGTGACATTAAAGACCTATATGACATATATGTGTCCATTACTAAGCAGTAGGCCTCAGGCATCAAAGATTCACAGTCATACCTCTCAAAAGTACTGATGATCACTGCATACCCTCAGTTTAGTACCATACAATTCTACTGGAAAATCATTAAAGAGAGAAGTTAGAAAGTATGGATACACATTGCAGTTTCTCTCTTCACAACCTTCACAATATCATTTACAATAAAGTTGAGACATTTTGTTACAATCAACTGTCTAACTCTCCTAAGCCAATATAAGTCAAAGGTACAATTACCATTTCAACACTATGACTGCAGGTATTCTAAGCACTAAGTTAGCTATGCACCATGAGCATCAGATACAAAGCTTATGTATCCCTGAATCCAAAAGATAAAAACATGGACATGGCAAGGTTATCATCACTTGCACAGGGTGATGTGTGAGGGAGCAGGAAGCCTAGGCTGACACAAAAGTTTGGTGATTGTGTGTGAGTAAGAAGCAGAAGAAGGCAGACAGTTGGATACACCAACAAATAGCCAGGGAGACAAAATGAGTAACTGTTTTGTGTGTGTGTGTGTGTGTGTGTGTGTGTGTGTGTGTGTGTGTGTGTGTGTGTGTGTGTGTGTCTGTAGAGGTCCTCCAGGTGAAATTGGTGCATACGTTTCTGCATGACCACAGCCAAGCACTGTGCTGGCTATACACCATGGTATGTCAGATAGGTGTAAGCCATGCATGGTAGAAGTGGCCGTTCATCACTGTCATCCCAGACCAGGAGAACTGGCTTGCCAGGAGTTGCACTGACACATCCACGTACATGGTCAGATGCAGTGCTGATACCTGAATATGACTGATGCCTGCTGGATAATTTGCCTTCATAGAGATGCCCAGGATGAAAATTCCATGGCCTGCCACATCTGGGTGTGGACAACACACTCACTGATGGAGCAGTGGAAGTACTGCCACTATTGGAGCAGATCGGGCAGGGCTACTTTGGCTAACAGCAGATGATGTGGCCCACGTGGATGCTATTCCCCTCCCAGCAGACGTTCCATCACAGACACTGCTCATTCCAATGTGTCATTCATCCGATCCATTGAATCGGCAACATGGTGGAGGCAGTTATGCATGTCAGACTGTGCCACATTTACAACCCAGATCATTTATCTGGAGCACCTATGTGACCATGTCTGTGCCTCCATGATGGCCTTAAACATACATTGAGTGGCACGGGAAGAGACACCTGCACCAGGTGGATGAGAGACAACAGGTCCCCTCCAAGCACCTCTATTAACCCTCCTGCATGGCACCTCACCTACACTTTAGCTATGGCCAGGATCAACTGTAGCCACACTTTCCTGATCAATGGCTTCTCCCTCCAACTGTCCAATATCTATGGTCTCACTGGAATGGGTAGGCACTGGCCTACTGACTGTGTCCTATGGAATTGCATGGGATGGCTGTATGTCAACTTCAGTGTCAGATTCAATTTTTGCATCCCCAACTGTGCCTCAGTTTGGCCAGCATCGCAATCAGAGTCTGCTGATACTCTGACATCAGGTGGCAGAGGGCCCACACTCCCACTGCCATGATCACCTGTGATAAAAAGCAACAAACACATTAATACATTAATATCTACTCTACTATACTGCAATATATGCCAACAAAGTGACAGGGCTTCCATGACTGCAGACAGTACAGCAATACATACAACAGGCCTGACATCAATAGCACACACTAAAATATTTCTTTAAATTGCTCAGCAGTACCGACATAAAAATGTTTGGCTTACCATCTGCAGAAGAAATTCTCCTCTGTAATTCAGATGGTCCTGGAAGATGGTAAGCAGGAGGGAAGAGTAACATTATCACAATTAACAGTAACACAGGGTGTAATACTTTTACTCCTTTATGTGTCTATTAACTATACTTTCAACAAGAATGTGTCTGATGACTCCAACCTAAGCTAATAACTGTAGCAATCTTCAACTCCTCCCCCAAAAAAGAGATGTGACACAGAAGTAAATTCTTGATTTCAATTGTTTTACTATATAACAGTATTCAGCTATTCAAATACCAAAGCCTACCTGGAAGCTCTGGCTGGGATGTGCTTGCTTTTTCTGAAACTTTTGCTCCAATGTCCAGCACATGCTGTACTGCACTCTCCTGTGAGATGTCTGGATCCCTGATATTGGCCAGGAATTCTTCATTGGGTGTCAGTGGTGGTTCCCTAGCAGAACCTTCTCTTTTAACTATCTGGTCATGGCCCACTGCAGCTGTTGTTCTCCATGTAGATTTGATCATGTCAATGGCCCTGTGGCACACCTACTCACAATCCCTACAGTGGCCAGAAGGCATTCACATCAGATACTATCTAGTTCCATATCTGCAGCCTACATGCCATATCTCCCTGTCCACCTTCCAGAAGAAAAGCACCATGTTGCCTAAAGGCATCCACAATCACCTGGATTTCAGCATCCAGTGAAGGGGGTGGTCTCCAAGGAGTGACACACCTGGGTGGAATACTCCTAGGTATACTGAAAGACAACAGAAGGATAATACACATAAGTATCACATAACTACAAAATAACTGTTTACAGGACAAACAGAACATGTAGTTATTCAATATTATACACTGGAAAAACATAAAGTAGTCTAGAGATGTGAAATACAAACAACAGGCAGGATGCAAAACAAGGATAGTGACAAGAACAACATATCATTGTTTGTGTCATAACATTAACTCACCTCCCCCCAAAAAGAGCAGTGTACTCTCGTTTGTGCCATAAAATTATCTCACATTGCCCCCAAAAAAAAAGAACAGGAAAATGACACATTCTGCTAACAAACAATCTTTGAACTGCTAAAAGTGCTATCAAATGAACTGTTCCTAAAACATTTGTACATATTTATCACACAGCATTCCATTTTGATGTATTAGTAATCATGTATACTTCTGAAATGGCTTGACAAACATGCCCATGCCATCAGTATACTTCCAACTAATGCATACAGAAAAAAGTGTAAAAGCCTTTGTGTCATAATTTTTTTAAACACATTCCAGCACATGCAGTATGTAGCTGACAAAATGTTAGCATACCATCTGAAGTTCAGTACTCCTCTGTACAGATATATCCTGAAGAAATAGCATTTGTTCAGACTTCCCAACATAAGCAAGTCTACTCACCATCAGTTTGCCTAGCTACACAGTTGTATTTTTATTTGGTGTAGATTTGGGGCTGTTAGCATGGTTGCAAATGAGGTGTGAACTCATTAGAATTGCTGAATCCAAAATACTTGGATCCATGTAGGGGATGTAAACATAATGCAGGTACTCCCTCAGTGTTTGTTGTTAATGGATTGCAATTGTGGATGATTACTGGTTGGCAGAAGGAAAACACATCAGAGCTGCAGGCTGCCTTACTTCACTGGGTGTGTAAGGTTAGATCTACAAAGTGTTAGGTGTAAGGTTGGAAATGTATGTAAGCAGTGCACAATTCAGAGATTATGTTCCTTAACATCTAACGCACCCTTCATTTATTTCCAATTACACATGATATTTTTTCCACTTAACATCCTCACACATTTTAAGGCCAATGATATAGAATGGCTTACCCACTGTGTGTCTCACATTACTAGTCATATAACTGAAGAATGACCAACAAACACAGAAATGTAAGACAGAGCTGTATACTTGCAAGCAATAGTCATAATAGGTTGTGTGATCACTAGGTGTACTACATCCAAGAATAATAAATGTAGACATAACAGTTGTGTGGTTCGATATCACTGTTGATGCTGTTGCAGTTGGGTGTGTGCAGACTGAATACAGTTCTTTGGTGCAAAGCTGATTGTGTGGCAAAGAGGGATAAGGCAGCTGTCCTATGTTGTTAAGGTGCAGTGGAGTGAGCGTTCAAATCCTTTCTATGTAGACATACCTGATGTGAGCCATCATTTTCTTTTGTGTATGTCATACATTGATTTTCCTCATTTCAACTACGTGCCCCATTTTTAATGTTTTCCTTTTCCGTCTTTGTTTGTTTATTTATTTATTTATTTATTTTTTTGTGAGGAAGGACAGTATTTGCATGCTGTGGTGCATAGCACAATCATGGGACAGGAGGAAATGAGTGTTTGGTTTTGCTGTGCTTATCTCCTTTGCACAAAGCATAACAGTGTGTAAACTGGAAAACTGGACCTCCAGAAAGCAGACAGGACTCAGACAGCCAAAAATAGAAACCAGATGCATTCAACTAATACCACTGAGCATCGCACAAACCCATTAAGCAGTATTGCATGGTTAGTAACAGCGCAACCTTAAGAATGATTAGTAAAATAGGGAAAGTCATGTAACTAGTCCTGTGTCAGCTAGTTTAAGTATATGGGTGGAGCATAGATGGTCCAGGATACTAGTACAGAGTGTGCAACGTTTGTTTTACTGTTGTGACATTGTAGTTTATAGTAATGAACTGCAACATAGTCAAGTGTTTTCCCAGCCTTCTTGTGGCAACAGGTGTAAGTGTAGGACTGCCATGCAGGTGGTCCTGGGTTTGAATGCAACATATTCCATACACCTTTACTGTTGTTCCACTTCCATTATAGTCACTTTCACATATAACATTTGACATAGTGGAGCTGATATGAATTATATGTATCGGGGCTGAGACACTAGTATTGTGTCAGTGATTTATGTATATATTTATGTATTATCATATATATGACTGTAGGAATACTGTCTGCTATATTTCTGTAAGTATATTTCTGCTATCTGGACTGGCATGGCATTCACATTTGCCTGACACACATACACAACTGCAAGTACATCCAATAACCTTGAAATTGCAATTAGGTAATACCTCACTCCTTGACACTGTTTTGCTATGCTTACTATCATGCAAACATGGTGCTCAGGGGTGTACAGCCCTGAGCACTATGTTTGCTCATTGGTAAGCAAAGCACAACAGTTTCAAACAGTGTGCACACTCCCAGAAAATGCAATAAATGGAACTGATGGGAAAGCATCAGTCTCCATTGCTCTAGATACATGGCAGACATGGCAGGCATCTCTGAGAAAGGTGCCAGACTTAGGGCACAGAGATGGGGTGTCCAGAAGTCGAAGATTTTTATTGGACTCCTAGTTAAGAACCACATTGACAGGCTTCTGCAGAAGGACTATTCTTGCTCCCAGTATAGGTCAGAAACTTGGGCCTGGGCTGTAACCAGTACCACCAGTATCCAGCACACTGATGATTAATGTAGGCATTTTTACAATGACTTATGGAGGAAGAAGAGGGATATTCTCAACCATTGGATTGGGGAATTTAGGAGTGTGGACATCCCACACCTGTGTAAGTATCAGCTACAGAAAGTACTTGTAAGATTTAAAAGCTGAATATAGGCAAGACTGGTATTCATAATGGCATTCTGTTCTGTTCTATTTTTTTCCACAGCTGCCCATAATCATGAGGTCAATGTTTAAACCCATGGAGCTAGATTGCAAGGATGAGGGAAGCATATGGCACGTATACAGCAAAAGAGTAGTGTTATTGTAGCATTAAAAGTTAAAGATTGCTTTTTGGTATTTTATAGAGTTGTATCAAATTGAGCATGCATATCTCAACTGTAAAATCAAGTATGCATGCATTAGTCTGTAGCACAAGCCAAGAATACCATATTAGACTTTTGTCAGAGATTGCAGGTTCAAATACCACACTTCATAACTATACAATACTGTTAATTCTTAAATAATATTTAAATTTAAATTAAAACCTCTATAACAGTGGCACAAATGCCCTGCTATAACTGTAATCTGTAAAACTGGAACATGCATATGTGCAATATATGTAGACGTCAAGGATTACTTGCTGCAATCTGTAGTCTAGTGTGCATCTATTCGGATGTAATAGTCTTAAATGTAAAATTAAGATAGAGTCAAATAATTGTATTAATGGATTGTTTGTCATATATGAAAGTACTAATCTTATCTCATTTTCCTCTCACCCCATTTATCTCTCCATTTTTATTCTGTTTTTATTTTATTTCCTATTATTTATAATGAAATAATTTTGCCATTAATTTTTATTTTATTTTATGAATATGTTTATATTATTTTATGTTATTTTATTTTATTGCATTTTTTTTATTTTATTTGTATTTTATTTTTTATTATTTTTTTAATTTTATAATGTGTTGTCAAACTGTGTCCATGTCATACATGTTTACCACTTCACTAAATGCTCCACAGCACAGCAGGGTAGGCCTGCCCCACAGGATCTGCATGCATCCCCACCACAGGCTCCAGCATCATTCCCCTGCACATCTGCAAGCTAACCTGGCAGCACCTCCTCTGCTGCCCCTGTGCAACTTGCCCCCTCAGGTACTCCTATCCCAGAGGCTGCTTCAGTAGTTCCTCCTGGGAGCAGTGTCAGAGGTAATGATTTCACCGGCACCCTGTTGCCAGGGATGGTGTTTAGGGTTGTGTGCCACACTGTTGGTGCACACCTACACTTGCTGGAGAGGCTGGTCTCCCTCATTTTATGTAGTACCAGGAGGAGGAGAAGGAGACATCAAGCACTCCAAACAGTGGCAGAGTGAGGTGACAGTGATGACATTCCAGTGGAAGAGGACTCGATTCTCATTGTCACCCATCTTGACGACCATGAATTTGGGATGTCCCCACCCTAACCCCAATCATGGTGTCCTCCAACCTTTTGTGTCCATCACCATCCCTGTCTCTTGTCATGTTTCCCCAGGATTTAGCAAGCTCTGCACATTGTGCAGGAATAGTGCAAGAGCTGCTGCAGGCAATATGTCAGATGTGTGATCCAGGAATGAGCTCCCAGGATGTGCACAAATGCTCCTGCACTATTCCAGCATGGACACAGCCCCTGTATGCTAGTTACCTAATTTTCTGGTGAAAACCATGCAAATGAGGTGAATTAGTGATCCAGGAAGCAGGCAAGCATCCATGCAGGAATAGTGTAGACTGCAGAAATGTATTCAGCCAGTAGCTGAATACATTTCTGCAAACTACAAAACAGAGGCATGACAGCTCTTAAAAAAAACATGTATTATAAGGTTTAGGCATGCTAATGGCCAAATATATGGCCATAGGCATGAAAAATAGTTTCAAAATGATAAAACAAATAACTTTATTTGTTGGCCGATTTCAGACGTTTAAGCATAGGGCAGTGGTGCACAAACTGTATCGGCCCAGAAATGAGAAGAAAAGCTGGAAAAAAGCTTTTAAACCAAAATCATCATTTTGCCATAATAGTTAATGGCATGCATAACACAACAAGACCATGGATAAGTGGTTGCTAAGGGGGAAGGCTGAGTGAGTTTTGTAACCATGCATTAACAGTCAAATGAGGGGAATGATATTCAATCACAGATTTCCTCTCAGTGTTAGCTTGCACTCAACCATGTAGGTACAATAACACCATGGTCTAAGCCTAACATCTAGATGACTTCATTGGGGGGAGTGTCATGACTGCTGTAAGCTTATTGGAGCACAGTGGCCTGTGTTTGCCCTTAGCTAAGCACAGCTAAGGAAGGGGGTGTGTCTGAAGCTGCCTAGCAGTATTTATATTGCCTAAATGAGTGTGCACACCATGCAGCGGGTTTTAAACAAAAAAAAAAAAAAACACCAGCAAATAGCAGCTCCGTTCACATCTGAGCACTTGGTTTGTGCGGCACACCTCAGGGCTTAAATGGGAAGGCAATGGGAAGGGAAAACAGCAGTAGAAGGGTAATCAAGAAGAACTAGCATAGCTGGCAGGTGAAATGTATCAGAATCAGCCAGTTACACAGGCAGAAGTCCAGCACAGCCCATCACACTACTATAAATGATGCAAACACATTTAACTCTGGTTTTTCCCACACATTCTACACCACCGGTGTACATAAATGGGGAAATTTACTAACAAAACCAACAAAATGATAGGGGCTGCTGTCGCTCTCATATAAATCAATATGTGGAAGAGGCTGAAGGTGGTGAGGATGAGAATGCTGATGACCAACCCACAGTAAGGAGGAGAAGAGTGTACAAACCCAGAGTAACCTACCAGGAGCTACATGAGCTGGAGATAGTGGAGCACTATAGGGTGGACAGGGACCTCCTACAGCAAATTCTTGAGTTGTGCTGGCCATGCCTCACACACAGAACCAACAGAGGGGAACCCATCCCAGTGTATACCAAGGTATGTGTAGGCTTAAGAATACTAGCCACAGGTACCTACCAAAGGCCAACTGGTGATATCATGAGGATCTCACAGGCATCAGCATTCAGGATAGTCCACCAGTTTCTGGATGCCATGTCATCACATGCAGGTGAGCATATATATTCCCACAACACCCATGAGGCATTGACCAGCAATATGCATCTCTTCCACCAAATAGCAGAATACCCTGAGGTAGTTGGTGCTATAGACTGCAGGCACATACACATCAAAGCACTATCCGGCGAGTGGAGTATGGTCTACATAAACAGCAAGGGCTTCCCCTCCATCAACTGACAGGTCATGTGCGATGCCCAGGGCATTATAATGAATGTGTGCACTGGCAGCCCTGGAAGCTATCATGACTCACACATTTGTCAAATGACACAGCTGTACCAGAGATTTGCCAGTGGGGACATCCCATATGGCCACCTAGTGGGGGATGCTGGTTATGCACTGGAGTGTGGCTGATGACACCCATCAAAAATGCACACACACCTGAACAAGAACTCCATAATGAGGCACACACACAAACCAGACTCATAACAGAGCATGTGTTTGGGATGCTCAAGTCACTGTTGTAGTGCCTGGACATATGCAGTGGAGCCTTGCAGTACTCTCCAGCTACAAGTACACAAATTTTCATTGTATGTGCCATGCTACACAATATGATCCTGCGGAAACAGCTGCAGCAGGAACAGCACGGGGCAAAGCCACACAGCCCCCCACCATTGCCAAGGCCAGCACAGGCACAGAGTGACTCGGAGGAGAAACAACCTAAGCCTGGCCCTGTAGGCAGAAGGAGGTGTGCCCAGTATGCCCAGGCTTTGGCAAAGAGGCAACACATAGCACAGACACTGACATGGTAGGAACACAGAGAAGGAAACCTCTCTCTGACTCACACATACAGTAAAAGGGTTGCCAAATATGACACTACCTGTGCTTTACCATGTATAGGGAGTGTACTATGTGCATCTGACATAGTCAGCCCTCCAGCACCATCCTCAATATTGGCACCTATATGGGCAGCATGAAATCCATAACAAATACTGGTGTAAACAAAGTAGGCAGTACTAGACAGGGTGACAAATCCCACTGTAGGACATTTGTTGGGCCAAATGTGTGTCCATAGAACACACACATGCATGGCAGTGAGGCTCATATACCCAACAACAGTCTCAGCCAGCAGGAGAGGTGTAGATGACCACAAAGAAAAGCTGTGCTAAGGCCTCCAATTGATGGCCCCTGAGAACAGCCCCCCTGCACACCTACACAGACAGACTACAACAGCTCAGGCAGTTGGATGTTAGGTAAGAAGTCTGAAACTGAAATGTAGGTCAATAAAACCTAAGATCTGTACTCCACTGATATGCCTCTAGTCTGCATAATAGGTCAGAATACAGAATGAAATGGAAGCCAACAGAGTACCTGAAATACCAGTACAGTCATAGCAAATGTTTACAGTTGTCAGGTGTGAACCCCCCCCCCCAACAATCCTATGTAGAAATGTAGTAGCATGCACATGTGGGTTTAATAACAGTGGAGCACAGATTACCTGAGCTGGCCAAATTAGCAGGATAGAGTGTTGCACATGTACAATATGCAGAGCTCTTGTGTGTTAGGTTGTTGTGTGTTGAATAATGTGTGGAAGTGGTTAGCATGTAGGCATGGAGGGTTGTGTCCTGGTGGCCCATGGTCAGTACTGTTGATGAAAGGGCCATGTTCTGACATTTGCAGTGCCAAACACAATGCATCCCAGCAAGACCCAATCCAGCAGTCATCCATACTCATTGTTTGGATGTAATATCTGTCACCATCTGAAAGATGGACATGCCATGAATGTGGACCCAGACATACACACAGTACACAGGTGAAAGTACCCTAGACAGAGTATATAAAATGTAACTGTCAAATGCATACACCTTTGGAATTGTACATACAGGTTAGCAGCACATTAGTTGTCTGTGTAGTATGGAATACTGATGTAGTCTGACCAATCACTGGCAGACCACAAAAGGCACAGTTATGAAGTAATGAGAAACTGCTAATGTCCTCGCACAAGCCAGGATAAGGGGAATGTCCCAGGTATATCTGTGAGTCAGCTGCAAGAAGCTTCCATAGACCACATGCACTCAGCTCACCCCACCATCAGCAACAGGTTGATCACAGGTCATATCCCTGCTATTGAGAATGAGTACAGTATGACCCCCACTTCTGTATGGGAATACCCACAGAATGTAGCATGCTGAAGAGATGTCCCATGCAGGTGTGTCCCTAGCTGTAAGCAGCACCATACCAGCATCCACACCAATGGATTAATAAGGACAGGAACTATTGCCATTAACACCTCACACACCTACTCTGTTACCCCAGGGGAATCCAGTGGCTTGCAGCCTGGGACTGTTGGAGTGACAGAATGCACTGGCCTAGTTCAGATGACCTGCATCGCTACCAAATGCCTTACAGTCCTCTGTCAAAGGCCTGTGCCTCCCCCATACTGCTTCTCACTTTTTAATTTCTCCAAGTCTTTTGGGTTTTTAATACCATGATGGGAATGGACCCCATTCCTAAGTCAAAGTGCTATTAAAGTTCATGAAATTAGTATTGTTTCACTCTTTGATGTTAACTAAAAGTGCTCTTTCTCAGCACCCGCAATGTGCCCAATAATGACTCCTTCTGTAATTCGTATGGTGTTACATGAATTGGTAACATATCTAAATACGATTGTAAATTCTTTTTTATAAGACCAGTTGCTCCTACTACTATTGGAACTGTCTGGGTATCTTTCTTCCACATGGTTTTGTTTCTGCCTGCAGATTGAGGTATTTTATGACTTTGTGTCTCTCTGTACGCAAGACACTGTAGTCACTAGGTGTGGTGATTTCAATGATCAATGCTACTTTTGTCTTCTTTTCTTGGACCACTATATCCAGTTTTCTAGCATCTGTCTTTTGGACTGTTGGTATTGGGTGATCCCATGTGATGTAAACTTCATCGCTTTTTATGATTCTCTGTGACTCATGTTTACAGTGTTTTTCAGCCACTTCGATACCATAATGTTTGCACACTCTCCAGTGTAACAATCTTGCCACATTATTATGCCTTTCAGAATACAGTCCCTCTGTCATTAAACAGTCACAACCAGCAGTAAGGTGTGTGACTATTTAGGTTCATAGGTTCATACTAGGCTATCTGCCCTAGGGCATTTATAAGCCTAGCCAGAATGTGTTTGGCTTTTGCCACCCATTTTAAATTTATTTTGCTATGCCCTTTTTCGAGGTTAGTATACTGTGCCTCTATCTAACAGTGACACAGAAGTGATACCGGGGTAAACACGATCTCCCATCCACTCATCAAGATTCCTCTTGAAGAGAGTCAATGAGGGACTCTGCCTAACCTGGACTGGGATTTTATTCCAGAGTGAAGGGAGCCTCTGGGTTATGAATCTGTCCCTCCAGCGTGTCCTATTTATTTCAGTGCTGAGGTTCAAGTCACTCGTAGCCAGGCTTCGATGGGATTTGATTTTCTGAGGTGCAGCATGTCCATTAATTCGGGTTGGACATGGCTTTGCTCGTCAGGCACAGATGCCTTTGAACAGGCGGTATGCCACTGAGTAGAGCTGGAGTTTCTTTAACCGGGCAGCATATGGCATCTGTTTGAGCCCTTTGATCCTCTTGGTGAGGTACTTTTGGGGTCTTTCCAGTTGCTGCAGGTGTCTGGTGAGGTACATCCCAAAGGCATTGTACTCAATTATGGGCCTGATGAGGGATGAGTAAAGAGGCACGATGACCTCCCCTGATCTAGATGTGAATCCCTTCATGATTAGGTGGGCTATATAAAATGTTTTTCTAACCACTTTGGCCACGTGGTTGTCAAATGAGAGATTGTATCAACTTGGGTCCCCAGGTCCCTAATTACTTCTTCTGTACTTAATGGATTTCCACCTATGTGGTAATTTGTGGGCACTTTGTTTTTGCCAAAGGGGATGACTATACACTTTTTGGCATTTAGCTTGAGGCCATAGCACTGGCACCAGTTGTCTGTTTCTATGAGGCCCTTTTGGAGGATGCTTGTGTCAGCTGGAGAGTCGATTATGGCACCCAGTTTGCAGTCATCTGCGAACTTGGTCAGCCACAGTCCTTCCGTGTTGGCCTGTACCTCCGAGAAATATATACCGAACAAGAGGTCCCAGGACTGAGCCTTGTGGGACACCACTTGTAACTGGTTTGGAGTCTGACATGGCTCCAGCAATTCTAACCATGTGGGTTCTGTCCTTGAGCCAGTTTGCAATCCATCTAGTGACATAGGGGTTTATATTTAAGCTGGTGAGCTTATCTATAATGCCCGAGTGGGGTATTGTATCGAAGGCTTTTGCGAGGTCCAGGTAGGCTGTGTGGACCACCTTCCCCTCGTCAATGGCCTTGGTGACTGTTTCAAAGAAATCAACCAGGTTTAAGAGGCAGGATCTGCCCTTAACAGTTTCCAATTCAGTTCCATAAAACCTACATAAGTCTGTTTCTTTCACATGTTCAATGGACTTAGTAAACCAGTGTGTACGTAGCCCACTATCTTGAGCTGCCAATATTAACCTTTTATTTCTTGATGTAAATTCACCTCTCCTTAACCATTCCTGCATTCATTCTTGATCAACATGAGGCTCTTCCAGAAGTTTTCTATACTTGCAATTATATTTATGTTTTTTCCACATTTTTTGCCTTCTCATCTGGTCCTTCACCTTATATTATTTCTTTTGTTTTTTAGCACATTCAGTTGCTGCCTGGTTTTTATCCACTTCTGGTTTGATTTCCATTCCTGACATCGATATGCTTCTGCTAAATTAAGCAGAGATGTCATCTTAGATTTATTCTCCTCATGTTTCAAAACTTTCACCACATTTGGATCTTGTGAGGTCAGTAGATATATGTAGAGTTCCATGATTGCAGATCTATACATGTAATCAATTTCAAGGATGCCTATCCCTCCTTCAGAACGGGGAATATATAATCTTGGCATGCACTGATTTTTATAAATCATTTGGTGAGCATGAAGCATCCTTATTGTTTTAATATTCAATCAATTCAACACGTTTTGAGGCCAGTCAATCACTCCAAAACTATAAGTTAAAACAGGAAGAACAAAGTGATTTATAGCTTGTATCTTATTCCTAGGCGTCAATGCTGTTTTCAGGATTAATCTAAGTCTTCTAAAGCACTCCTTACTAAGCTTTATTCACATTTGTTCATGTTTTGTTGCTGATCCTTCATCAGTTCCCAAGTATTTGTACACCCCCTCTTGCTCAAGTTCTTTTATATCACATTCTTGTCCCAAACTGATGTGACTCCATATTGTCAACCTATCTACAGATATCCTGCAAAAACAGGTTGCTAGCTGTAGGTGTAGAACACAAATGCCTGCACTGGAGTACAACCAATCTGTAATTGAATCGCGCATTCAATACAGAAGGTCATACTGGCCATGCTCCCAGACTTACAGAAATGAAGCCCATGTCTGACAACAACAGTGGACTATACATATCTATCAGTTGCAGATTTCTATGCACACACACACATACACACACACACACACACACACACACACACACACACACACACACACACACACACCACATTGCACACCATTCATGCTTTGCACACACGTTGGATAGGAATACACACATATACCCAAGGACAACACACTATAATAGGTCAAACATATACAGACAGAGATGTGGGGAAGAGAGAAACAGACAGTGACAAAGAGCTTCGTTTCATGAGGCCTGTCCCACTCACCACACATCCAGTTGTCCAATATCACATGATGTGCCAATGTCTATCACTGTAGACATTTGCATCTGGTAGCCCTCAGCACTATAGCGTCTGTGGTGCTTGCGATAACTGTGTAACATGACAGTACAATTCATTATTCATCTAGCAGTCATATACCCAGCCCTGAAAAATGTAAAGTTGTGTGTGACTGAGTGTTGTGTGTGTTTCCAGAGGAATGGTTTATGGCCCATTCACACAAACTGCACTCCCCATTGCCCAAGTTTAGCAAGCCTGTTGATGTCAGTCACCTTGAAATACCCCTTTGGACAAAGATCAGTCCTAAAAGATCTGTCACATGTGCAATAACTGTGTAATGATGTAGCATGATATACTAGTTAGGTAGGAGTTCTAATCCCAGACATGGCAACTGTGAAACTGTGTGTGTGTTTGTTTGTGTGTGTAGGGATCAATGACTTTGAGGCCATTGACAGACACTACAGCTCCCATTGCCCTACTTTAGCAAGGCGGCTGATGTCATTCACCTTGAAATACACTTTTGGACAAGGGCAAGCTTTCTGAGCTCTGTGGCACATGCAATAACTGTGTAATGCTATAGTGTAACATACTAGTTAAGTAGGAGCTTTAATCCCAGACATGGCAACTGTGAAACTCTGTGTGTGTGTGTGTGTGTGTGTGTGTGTGTGTGTGTGTGTGTGTGTGTGTGTGTGTGCGTGTGTGTGTGTGTGTGTGTGTGCGTGTGTGCGTGTGTGCGTGTGTGTGTTTGTGAGTGTAGGGATCAATGATTTTGGGGCCATTTACAAACACTACACCTCCAATTGCCCTATTTTAGCAAGCCTGTTGATGTTATTCACCTTGAAATACACCTTTGGACAAAGACTATCCCTGTAAGCATTGTGGCTCATGTGATATTGTGCAATGCTGTAGTGTAATATGTTAGGTGGGAGTTCTAATCCCACACATGGTAACTGTAAAACTCTGTGTGTGTGTTTGTTTGTGTGTGTAGGCATCAATGATTTTCAGGCCATTCACAGTCACTACACTTCCCATTGCCCTAATTTAGCAAGCCTGCTGATGTCATTTACCTTGAAATACATCTTTGGAGGAGCGCAAGCCCTATGAATTCAGTGGTGTGCGCCATGAATGCAGAACAATGCAGTAGCAATAACTACACAGCTATGGGTTTGAATCTCATCTGTGGCAAGTGTTTGTGTGTGTACATATGTATGTGTGTACCTCAAAACTTTTGGCCCCATTTACAGCCAGTACACATCTCAGAGCCTGACTTTAGCAGTTCTGCAGATATCATCCACCTTACAAGCATCTGTTGCAAAGCATAAGCCATGTCAGGTCAGTGGTGCATGTGGTAAATGTATAACATAATGGTCTGTAAAGGTTGTTAGATAGAGGTTTGAACCTCACCCCTGGTAAATGTAAATGCATGATTAGGGTAGAATTATTTTTGGGATCTCTCACCCACTACATCACCCAATGCCAGTATTTACAAGGGCTGGTAATGTTTCTCACCTTAGAATAACCTTGGGATAACATCCATCCACTAAGCTCCCTGGTGCATGTGATAAATACAGCACATTGTAATAGTAATTCATAGCTAGGTAGAGGTTTGAATCTCAGCACTGGCAAGTGTGTGTGTGTGTGTGTGTGTGTGTGTGTGTGTGTGTGTGTGTGTGTGTGTGTGTGTGTGTGTGTTCCATCTGTATCCTGGGTGGAGGTTGTGGTGATTGTGTTATGACAGGATGCATTATGGGATGGATTTTCCTAAATTATTATATTGAGGACCTACTATATGTCATAATGTCCACCTTACAAGGACAACAGATGTCAAACAGCAGAGAGGCTGGTGTAGACAATCCATAGTCCTACATGTGACATTATGGATCAGTGAACAATACAGGCAGCCCTTGTATTACTAAGAGAATACTCTCCACCCATGTCTCATACACAAACACAATAGGCTAGGCAAACACCATATTGGTAGTGCCCTGAATATTGCCCACAGATAGTAACCACAGTGTGACTGCAGTGGACCACATGCCTATTGACCACAACACTGCCACTGACATCAGAATGTACTGTGATGTGTAACATCTCCTGACTGAGTGTGTGTTATCCAGCAAGTAAAAGGACATGGCTCCCTGTACCATCCCTACAATAGGCAAATAAATGCTTACAGTGATGCTTTGCTATGTTCCCCACTGGATGCCTGCAACAACTGTAGAGTCTGCAAATGTAACCTTCAAAGGGAATACCATGCCTTATACACATGTCCTGTATAGACAGATGCCACTAACTCCACTGAATAACTGTATCATGCTGTCAATGTAGGTGGAGGCACAACCTCAGTTTCATAGCCAGGTCTCACCAAATGAGGTCAGGAATGCCACATCAGATGATAACAATCTGTCCACACAACATGCCCCAGAGAACTCAAGTACACTTCCACATGTCACAGGACATGCATGTGGGACGTGCACAACCCAGACATTCTCCATGTTATGGAATATAGATCACATACACAGCAAGCATTGCACAGCACTGGCCACCCACAATAGTAACCCAGATGACTGAATGGTGAATACAATATCCACCTGTGTGGGCCAATCCAGGGACTACACCCCCTGAGCCACACTGGAGACCATTATCATGTGACCCGATGCCAAGGTAATCCCTTTGCCTAGCCTTGTACAGCCTTCAGGCACAGTCAACTACTACACACCTGTGAAGCAATGAACTCATGCATCTCAGTGCTGGCAAATGTGTTTGTGTGTGTGTCTGTGTGTGTGCGTGTGCGTGCGTGTGCGTGTGTGTGTGTGTGTGTGTGTGTGTGTGTGTGTGTGTGTGTGTGTGTGTGTGTGTGTGCCCATGTGTGCATGTGTGCGTGTGCATGTGTGTGTAAAGTTTAATGATTTTGAAGCCATTCACACTCACTACACCTCCCATTGCCCTACTGTAGCATGCCTGCTGATGTCAGTCACCTTAAAATAACCCTTTGGCCATATATCAGACTGATAAGCGCTGTGATAAGGGCGTAATAGTGTACTGTAGCAAACTAGTTAGGTAGGAGTTCTAATCCTGACCCTGCCAACTGTGATAATGTGTATGATTCCCTGAAAGGGTATGGGTGTGTCTTCCTTGATACCTGCTTTTGTGGACAGTCACATGTGCTACACTTCCTTTATCCCTCCTTTATCACTGTTGCTGATGTCTCTCACCTTCAAAGATACCTTTGAACAGCTCTCCAACATGTAAGCTCTGTGGCGTGACCAATAACTGCATAACAATGTAATTGCAATACATAGTCAGGTAGAGATTTGAAACTCAGTACTGGAAAGTATGTGTTTTTGTGGGTGTTAGGGTGATTGTGTAATGACAGGATCCATTTCAGTGTCGGTTTTGCTACATCATTATATTGAGAAGCTACATGTCCCACTGACGACATTACAAGGCCAACATTTTCCAAACACTGTAGAGACTGTGGTAGACAATCCTCGGCCATAAATGTGTACAGCTATGTCAAATTACCATGTGACACTATGGATTAGTACACAATATAGGCAACCATCATAATGCCCAGATACCACACTCCACCCAATGATCATACACAAACATGCTTGGCTCTTACTCTCCTACTCCCTTCCTTTCTTACGTTGTCTCTGTCTCTCTCTCTCTCTCTCTCACTCCCTCTCTGGTGGATGTGGACAAGTACATCTGCTTTGCTTAGGCAGCAGCTTGAGTTTTGTAAGTGATGCTCATGATCAGCTGATGGCCTGTGCACAATTTGCAGTCCCCCACTTGCTAATGCATGTGGAACAGCTTGGTATCATTCCTATAGCCAATTTCATGGAAACGCACTTCTATAACTAAGCAATTCATGTGGGTGTTGGCCCTTTCCTTCACTGTGAGCAGGACTTCATGCGGGTGTTTGACAAACAGCATCACAGAGGGTAGTTGGAAATACCTCTTACAACATACACTGTGGAGACAGGCCAACAAACAGGAGGGGGATGTTCCAGACATGGGGATAGAATGTAAGTATTGCTCTTCTACATTTGAAGTAATGTTGGTTTAACAGGGTTTGTGTGGATATGGCTGTTCTACATGATTTAAAATCTGGCATAACAGTGTTATGTGGTTGAGGAAACTTTCACCTGTAGGGCTATCTGCAAAGTTTGGACTCTTACATGTGTTGTGTTACTCACACATTTCCTATCTTTAGAAATGCAGTAGCATACTCTGATGATTGCAGTTAGTACATGGTGACATTCATGTGAGTTACTGACTTCATATCCCTCAGAAGACATATGTCTGAACAAACCCTGTTACGCCAGTAAATGTATGAGTTTATCACAGAAACATGTCAATATTGCCTCTGTGTTTGTGCCTCCAACCCCAAGTCTGTCAACCTTTGTACATATGTCATGCAGTAAGAGGTGCATATGTTCAGTACATCATTATTTACTGACATCATACCTGATAATCCAGTCAGATATCAAACTGCTAGGCATGTTATGTATAGTGGGTCTTATATTTGAGGACAAAACCTGGACATTCTTTTGTGTGTATAGTAGTGAGGTCTGTGTATGTATGGTAATTATTGACAGAGTGTGTATTGGGAATATGTAACTTGGCATGTGTATAGACTGTGGTAGATGTCATTGTTCTTGGTCCTGTTCTACCTGATGTTGCATGCTGCTTCAGTGTATAGTACCCTGTAGGTGTACATGTTTGTAGGGCAAGACTGACACATGTCCCATAACAAAGTCAGGCATCAGACTACACTGTGTATTGGCCCAGCATATGCAGGGTTAGGGTGTGAGTGGCACATATGAGGATGGTGTTGTTCACACAGTCCATATAATGTAATATTAATTAGGCTTACCATATGTGACTGTGGCTGTGTCCAGATTCGTTGTGGGTATGCACTTACACACTGGTGTATGTTACTCTGTGCTGTTACATGCCTCTAGTGCCTGTTATATCTACAAGTACATGTGTATTCCCCCATAAGAAATGTAGGCCAGTGTTGTGGCAGTTTGCCTGTATTTTGCACAGTGCTTTGTGACATGCCTAGCAGTTCAGTGTATTTACCTAGTCTGATATTATGTCCAGATAATTGTCAGATGTGCTGTTGCTGGGCCACCATAACTGTTGTGTATTTCTGACAAAGCAGTGGGATGCTGTACAGATGTATGTCAGTAACTAGTGGGTAGTATGTGGACTTGTGACCTCTGCTTCTCCAGTTAATATGTGTCAGGACAGACAGTAGTTTGTGAATGCATAAACTGTGTGAGCTTATCTATTCCAGTATTTTCATGATATCCCCAGTTACATGGCCATAAACATACACTTTGACAGCCTTGGTCCACACGTCTTGCACTAAGGAGTTCTGTGTATACGTCTGGACTGACCAGAGTGTGTCAGACTGTCCACATTTATTGGTCATATCTCTGCTGAATTCCACAGGATCATTACTGTGATTTGTGTGGTACTGCAGGATGATGATCTTATGATGTCTGTCGGTAACTGATGGCGTACATGTCAGTATCAGATGTGACTTCCCACACGTCTGTTAAGACAACCCATGTTACTATAGCAACATTCTACATTTATAACTGAAATACTTACATGACATCTCCTTGCACTAAGAGGTTTTTACTACTGGTGGTTTGGTATGACTCCACTACAAGTTATGGACATATATTACACACACATATATATATATATATATATATATATATATATATATATATATAAATATATATATATACACACACACACACACACACTTGCATATATATATATATATATATATATATATATATATATATATATATATGTATATATACACACACACACACACACACACACACACACACACATATATATATATATATATATATATATATATATATATATATATATATATATTTTATATATATATCTATATACAAATTGATCTATATATGAATATATATATAAAGCAATATACAGATATATATAAATACATCTATAAATATATATTTTTATATACATATATCCATATCCTTGTTATGTGTAGACAAGTGTTGTATATACATTCCCAGATGTATCCCACCATATTTATCTATGTGTTTATATAGATATAGCAACATACTGATTCAACACTATTTTCTCTAACAAGTACTACACTATTGCAGAAGTCAAAGCTGTTGTTCACTGCTATTCAGTATGTGTACTGACAGATATATTGGAAAAAACAACAAGCCTCTTCACAGCTGTGATGGCTTAGTGGTTAACTGCAGTGACCAATGTGTACAGGGTCCTTGGTTCAAGACCTGCAAGGGCTTTTTATTTTGTTGATAGGCAGAACAAGAACTGTTGGGTACAGAGTGGTTAAGGCAGTTTTGAGCAGCTTTAAGTGGGTATGAATGGGTTTGCGCAGAGCTAAGCAATGCCTATGTGATCTCACCTTCGCTTAAGTCCACTTACAGCTGCTTACAACCGCTTAAACCTGCGCTAATTTCAAATGCAGAAAAGAAAAAAAGGGATATAGGAAAGTGGTGAAATTGGGGCAAGCAGGGGGACAAACAAGAGGAGAAACAGGTAGGGATGTGCAAAACAGGTGTAGGAAAGGACTATAGCTCTGAATTTCTTTAACAGCAACAGCTGCTATTAATGCAGGGAATTTAGAATTTGGAGCCTCACACCCTACAGTGAGTTGTGTGCGCATCATACAATATGGATGATTGGTAGGGTTAGATTGTGTGATGGGTACATGTCTCTGGGTGAAAGGCAGAGCTATGTATGGGACTTGATTTTTTTTGGGACAGATGCCCTTTTTTTAAGTTGGGAGTGGGAAGTTAAGGAAGAATTATAGGTAAGTGTGGTGAGGGAGGTTTGGTAGGAGAGGTTGCATTTGCAGACAGACAAGACAGACAAGACAGCAGACAGGTGCGGTGTATAACACATAGATGGGTAAACACCTTGACGGGGAGGGTGGTTGGAAATCTGAGGCTCATAAGCCCCCAGATGGTAATAGTGGCATTGATATCCTCACCCGATGGCAGTCACCACTACTCCTTCACAGCCCCAAAGGTGGCTTTACTGTGGGCTGGGCTGGAGGGGCCACCTGCCCCTTTAGCTGCACCAGCCTGCCCTCTACCTGGCACAGGTGGTCTTGCAGCTCCATCTGGAGGACACTGCACACCATGCCACAGACCTCTTCCTGGGTCACAACATCCTCACTGTGCCCACTTGCGGAGGTGCGAGACCCATCCCCTGCAGCAGTTCCACCTGAGGGTGGTGCAGGAGCAGCAGATGAAGGAGGTCTGGGTTGGGTCCCAGATGTGCTGGGATCAGTTGTCTCAGCCAGTTGGGGTAGGAGAGGCAGATCTTCTGGGATCTGCCTTCCCATATGTTTTATGGTGTAGAAATTAACAATGAATATTGGTTAGTCATGTACTACACATTGCAACATTAGTCAAAATAGCATGCATGGATATTCCCATTTACCCAAAAGAGTGCAACTATAACAGTGCCATAACAAACAGAACCCATGCATATATAAAATGGTATTCAGGGTTGCAACAGCATGTCAGTTAGTGGTATGTCAGGGAGGCAATAAAATGATTATTCAACAGGGAATATTAGTATGCACACAGTTTAAACAATGATAAACTAAATGGAACAATGGTCCCAACAGTAGAGGTTTATTTAGGAACATACACATGTTGGTTTCAGTGTGTTGGTTGGATCATTTGAGTGGTGGGGGAAGGGAACAGATACAATTGACAACTGCTATCAAGTATATTTGTCAGTACACTACTATTCACTACTCTACATTCTGAGCACATTTATACTCTACCTGGGCCATGGGCTGCTACAGCACACCAAGAGCTGTAGATATCAACAGAGCAATCACACCCTTATTTTAGTTATACACATCAGACCTGTTTCTATACCAACTTATTTACCTGTGAGCCCTGTGCAGATGAACTGTGTGTATATTACATTGCTGTTTCTACACATATTTCAGATTTACATATCAGTTGCAGGCCCTGGAGTGTGTGTTATGCCTTTCACATGCATCTACTGTGACATTCTCTGTGTGCAGGTTTCTTGGCAACTGGGGAAACTATCCATGACAGTGTGACACTTGAGCGGCATGTCTGGGCCAGACTGCAGAGTGCGGATGTCTAGCTTGCATCTATTTGTAGGACTGGGGCTGATCAACGCAGCAATTGTACACCTTTCATAGTTATACACATCAGACTAGTATTTCTATTTGGATTTCTTTATCTGTGTGCCTTGCGTGGAAATTGTATGTGTTGCAGTACATTACTTTTTCTATTCAGATCGCAGTTTACAACTGTAGAACCAGACTGAGATGGTAGTGGTGGTTCCTGGATTTGAACCGTGGCATGTGTGCAAAACTGAGCTAAAGGCCAAGTCCTTAATGAGACTGAGCTACTGGGGAGGTGTTGTGCATTGCTTGTGACATTGCTATCTAGTACATATTTTTGTGCACAGTACTTTTATTAAGACATGTTGCATTATTTGTTTCCCATTTTCAGTACAGAGTATGCATACATAGCAGACATTGGTGTTACTGTTTGTGAAACATGTGCACATTAACTGGATTGCAAATTTGACTGTTTTACACCTACATACTGCAATTTAGATTCCTGAGTATTCAGTGTAGGTTTTAAGTCTGCACCTGTTAGCCTTATACATTTTTCAGTACAGTCACAGTTACATACAGCTGAAATTTAAAGGTTAACAAAGGACAATGCTGGCAGACAAACAAGTAAAACACATTCTGATGGAAATATGTAATGTTGCTTTTTCAGTTATTTGACATTCCCATTCTAAAGTATGCAGACAAACAGTGCTAAATCAGTTCTGCATTCTGCAGGACATACACATTTCTATTTTTCATGTGCAAGTGAGATGACACACACCAGTGTTTGGGATCACCTTATCAGTTTTGGCATACATATCTGTGTACAACTCAGAAATCCACAATTACTTTTCCTGCATGATCTGCACAAGGGAATGCTTTTCATTTTTAAGTGTTACAGTAGCACTGACATGGCACTTTCTTGGCAGGTTCACTCAGACACACTCATGCATATTCTAATATTCCTCTCCTGCATATTGTACCTTGTTTGCTACTGACATCTGTATTACACAGCAGCTGGGAAAACTCCATTGTAACACTGGCAGCCTGACACAGGCATTTATTCCTGATTTTTACAGCACAATTATATATACAGGCAGTACTACCATTACTATAATTTTGATTTCTTACTGCTAATATTAGGGGGTATTCTGTACTCACCATACGGCCAATGCAGCCGGGCCAGTCACTGGGCATGAGCCTCAACATTCTGGGACCTCTCAGCAGAAGCTGTATGGGGAGACATCACACATTAATCACACCTGCACAGTCACAAGTTGAACTTTTTCCATACTTAGAGGTACATAAGACTGCATACTTACCAACAAGTGGGACATCCTGTGCTCAGGCTTCTTGGATCCACTGGTCCAAAAGCACACCCCTCATCTGCTTCAGGTCATTATGGTGGTGACGTGCCTGCTCACCATTCTGGGGTATGCCAGTGGCACTGGTGAGATCACATGCAAGCTGGTCCCAGACCTCTGCTTTGTACTGCAAGGCTTGGTACTGGTTCTGCAGCAGCCTGCCATCATGTTTTTTTTACTAGGAGCCCAACCATGACCTTGGACTCCTGGATGCCCCAATGTTGTGCTCAGAAGCGAACACCTTCACCGACACCAGACATTTTGGTCCTGCTGTGAGCAATCCCAAATGGTTATGTCTGTATTCCTGCCTGTGTGGTTTAAATAGGGCAGTTTTCCTGCATTTTTTCCTGATTGTCTGGTTTTAATATGCCGAACTATGCTTAGCTCCACACAAATCTGCATAGCAATGCTTACACCAAGTACGCACAGCTGAAAGCCGGTAAGCAATGTTTACACTAGCAAAGCATTGCTTAAATCTATTTTTTCATTAAATTTATAAAGTACTTTTTACAGTTATATTTTACATATTCCCACCCCTACTGTGCTATACATGAACCATATGATTGACATCTATCATTCAATTTCCTTAAAAGTTTTTAAATAAGTTGGTAGGGGGAGATTCAAACCGAGCATGTTCTACATGCTAAACCATGGCAGCACCACTTTGCTGCAGCCACTTGATGACATTTTGTATCACAGCAGCACTTGTCTATCATTTTCAGGATTTCAGTCAGACTTAGCATAGCAGTGTGCCGCACAAACAAGCTGTACACCGCTTAAACTTCAGATTTATTTGATAAAAAAATAATTGTTTTGTATTTTTATTGCTTTTCCCTTGCCCTACTGCTTCCATGCATGTAGGCTAAGAGTGCATACATTCTGGGGTGTGAACTTGAAGACTGCTGCTTTCTAGGTGTTTGTGTTTTGTTTTTTGTTTTTTTTTTAGTGTCCGCGGGCAGTGAAATGCTAACTACTTACATTTCAGTGTCTGCGGACAATGGTTTAGTATATAATATTAGAGCCAGGTGTGTTAAGTGTGCAGGCACTGCTGACACATGCCCCCTGTGCTTGTTCCTGGTTCATGTCCGTTTACATTAAATAGCAGCACGTCTTAATGCATATGCAAGGCATGCTGCTATTCTAAATGGACACGGCCAACTCCGTTCAAGAATAGTCTTATTCTTGCATGGAGTTTCATGAATCCTGCGGTTTGTCTTGTCTGTTTGCAATTGCTTCCTCACCTACCCAATTTAGCTGACCTAGACAAACATTCCCCTCTCTCTCTCAAAAGAAAATGGCACCTGTCCAACAACAAAAAAAAGTTGTCGCATACATAGCTCTCCATTTCACACGTCTTCTTGACACATTTGATTTGGTCCAAATAGTTATACAACATGATTGTGTTGTGTTCACCCCTCTCTGGAGGTGACAATCCAAATTTAGTTAATATTTTCCACATATGTTCACTTTACCATGTTAAAGAAATGGATAGGGATGGTTCTTTCCTATCTCTCTGCTGCACATTCTTGCCCTGTTTCCCTTTGTTCTTCATTCTGCTTTGTCCCCATTTCACCACTGGCCTAGCTACCCATTTTACCTCTTTAATCCATTTTTGCGTGAAGGTGCTCATTGAGAACCAACACACAGTAACTGGGAATAGTGGCAATGTATTTACATGTATTTAAAAGTATTAGCTACAGAAGCAATGAATTTAAATGTATTTAAAAGTATTAGATACACCTGTACTCAACCCCAGTATCATCTGCCTCCAACAAAGATTACATCACTGCTTTAACATGTGCTACCACAGAGTCAGCAAAGCAACAGGTGTATTTCATAGACTTAATACTAACTGCTAGACTTTAGCAATGTGACTCAAGTTTGCACACTAATTACCTGCATATAAACGTGTATTGCACATACATATGCACTTTGGTAACCATTGCTCAAACCCACTGCTTGTTGTGCTATGAAAATGTACATATTAGTTTGTATGTCATTTATTGTCCATTTCCTGTGTATGACATAAAATTACATGTGTAAACATTACAAACTTAAGGCCCTGTCTAACAATATGTCACATATTTACAATACATCTATCTGTTTCCACCCTCCCCCCAAGCACTGCAATCCTGGTGCCACAGTACTTTTTCCACACATTTATCAACCACAGAACAAAATGTAATATCAAGTGTTGAGTGCTATGCAATGCACATCAATCTAGTATCAACCAGAACTGCAACTATTGACCCATATACCTAAAAACACTTATCTGTAAGACTAAGGAAGGAATCAGCATGGACCATTTGCAAAGGGAGATAGATGACCTTCAACACACTTGACCCTACCCATTTTGTTTTTCTCAATGGTAGATCTTACTTATTGAACCTTGTGGACATCTTGGATACTGACCCCACAGACATGGATGAGGGAACACAGGACATACAACCCATGTTGACTTATCCAAGGCCTTTGACACTATCCCCTAATCATGTGTCATAGTGAAGGTCTCCCATGTGGGAATTAAGCCATACAGTAGTACATGGATAGGTAACTGGCTCACTGACATAACACACACTCTCAAAGTTGGGGACTGCACCTTCACCGGTATCCAGTTACCATTAGAATACTACAAGAATCTGTGCTGGGCCCTCAACTGATTGCAAATAACTTCCCTGAAGTGCATGCAATGGTAGATGGTTTGTGATTTACCGAGTTTGAAAATGACTGGTAATTGGGTGCAATAATATAGAGCCCTCAATGATGGTATCATATTATAGAAGGGGCTGACACACACAAATGATTGGTGACAAATTCATAGACTGAACCTCAATGCATACAATGGCTTATTGTCCCCATTGGCAATGAAGTATCCCTGCTAATTATGATATACATAGAAACCTCCCAAGCTCAAACACAGTGTTGTGAGACTTGGTAGCACATGGTGATAGCAATCTACACTTTCATCACTATGTGTCCATAGTGGTGACACACATTCTGCATGCACCCATCATACATATAGACATCACATCCAAGACCAGGGTGGTCATACGGCTACTGTATTCTACCCTTATCAGACCACTAATTGAGTTCAATGCTCTCTTCTATCTGTACATCACCAGACACCTGCAGCAACTGGAGAAAACTCAGGATTGAGCCTGGGAGACTCCAGGGTCTCCAAACATTACATACATGGAAAGACTGAAAGACCTGTCAGTGTACTCAGTATTATGCAGGCTGCTCAAAGGTGACCTATGCCTGCCCTACACAGCAGTCTCAGACCCTGCCCTACTGAAAATGCTACACATCTTCAAATCAAATGGGACAAGAATACCTTGGCCCAGAGTTCTCAGTCTAGCCTATGACATAAACAGAACATGCTGGGAAGACAGATATATCCCCGATGACTCACATTCCTCTGTAATAGGCTCTCATGGCATGTGAATCAGTGGTGTTCAATAACCCTGTTCAAGTACAACCTTGGCTACTGGTTGGGTTATTGTAAAGTCACCTCTGGGTGGCACATATGGCCTTCATGGCCAGGGCCAGTTGGTGTTGTTCATAAAGCTTCTTTGCTAATAATGGCCATCCAAGGTACCTGTGTCTTTACACAGCTGGGCTTCTAAACACCATAGGGCCATTAGGCAAGTAGCCTCCTATGTCTATGTACATATGAAGCCATGAGCCTATGAAGGTCTCCCAACATTTTGTCTCTCACAAGGCTTGGTGATGTCATGTATTATAGGCTTACCTGCAGTCTTGTAAAAGTCAGACTTGTGCCATGGTGCTTGCATAACATACTGTGTTTTGTACCTGTGTACTTACATACATACATACATACATACATAGAAATATTTAAAGCATAGGCCTTAATGCCCTTCTAGCTTGCCAATATACCAAAACACTTGTTCCTATAATAAGTATCCAGGTTGTTCTTAAAGGGTCTACTTTAGTAACTTGAACGTTCAAAAGTTCAAATGCATAAAGATCGACACATATGCATCAAACTCTTAAACATTCAAAAGTTAATAAAGAAAAAAATACACAGAAAAAACGATGTAGGCAGGGGGGCAAGCCCCCTGTGCCCCCCACACCCCTCCCTACTTAAATATACCAACTCCAAGACCACACTACATTGAAGTAAACGGAAATCTCCATAGGTGGAGATTTCCATTTACAGTTTTCGATGGCTTCCACTTTCGATGCATATGGTTCCATCCATATGTATTCGCAGTTTTACAATTTCGCATAAATAAAGTAGACCCATTCTTAAAAATATCTAAACTAGTACTTACTTTAATGTAATTTGCTAGTCTGTTCCATGCATCAGCTACTCTTTCAAAGAACCAATTAGTACACTTCTTGTTCCTATAGAATCTTCTACATAGGTTGTCTGATTATTCTCTAGTACTTTTTGATAATCCCAAACATTCTCAGAGGTAGTTGTCTCTAAATGCCGTATATACTTGAATAAGATCTCCTCTTAGATATCTGTAAGAAAGACTGTACAAGTTCAGATATTTTAGTCTTTCATAATAACTTAAATGTTCACATCCATGGATGCCCTTGGTATTTCCATTATACTCTTTCCAGTTTACTCGTGCTTGTTTTCTTATAGGGTTTCCATATTGTTATCCCATACTCACGTATGGGTCTAATGTAACTAACAAGCAATGACTTCATCATTTTTGACTTTATAGACCTTATAAATCTTTTTACATGACTTGTAGTTCTATTACTATTGGTAACCAATTGGTTGATATGATTAAAATAACTCATAGCTAAATTTACGCATATACCCAGGTCCGTAAATGAATCTACAGTTTCAATTACTGTGTGCTGTATTAAATATTCACCTTTCAGTTTATGTCTCCCAAATCTCATATGCTTAGTTTTTGGTGTATTTATCAGCATATTATTCTCCTGTGCCCAAATGGTCAATTTAGTCAAGTTATTTTGCAGACATGCCTTATCTGTAACACATATAATCAGTTTACCTAGTTTTAGGTCACCTTCATATAAACTACAGGACACCTCAGATGAAAAAGTAAGGTCTGAAAGATACAATCTAAACAAGTAAAGGCCTAGGATGGAGCCCTGTGGGACACCCTGACTATAACCAAGGATTTTACCTGTCCAGTTGCTGTATGATACTTGCCATGTCCTTTTTGTAAGTCATGCAGCAATCCATCTAATCAAGACTACATCAATACCTAGTTGTACTAATTTATTGGTCAGTGTTTTGTGTATGACCCTGTCAAATGCTGAAGTTAAATCTATATAAATTATATCACAACACAAGTTTTCATTCATCTCTGTTATTATATTGTTATAGAACATCATGTTGCAGGTGGTAATAGATCTGTTTTCAACAGATGCATGCTGATATATGGTTTCAAGTCCCAACCTAACCAGTTCTGACAATAAATTATCCAATATTACCTTCTCCATTATTTTTCCACAACATGAAAGTAGACTTAAGGGTCTATATGATTCTGGGTTGGTCTTACTCCCCTTTCCCTTGAAGACAGGTTTAATAATTGCATCTTTCCAATCTTGAGAAAATTCACCATAGTTTTATGACCTAGACAATAACAGGTATAATCGTACCATAAATTCTTGCTGAAGTGTTCTCAGGTCTGTTTTATTAATTTTTTCTCCTCCCTGTGCTTCATTTGGATCCCATTTGTGCAGTTCTTTTTCAGTATGATCTAATTTGATTCCAGTATTTGGGGTTACCTGGATGTCACTAGGACAACTTATCAACCCTTTTGTGGAGCCAAATTGTTTTGCATAAGACTTTTTAAATATATCTGTAATCTATTGTGTCTGCGAATAAATTTTAGAAACTGCACAGTTTATCAATTGTGTGTTGTTACTCCTTCCATATCTTATGTATCTATAAAAAGGTTTCCTATTTTGTTCAATATCCTTACATAAGTTTTCTTAAAATTTTTCTTGATCTTGTCTCACACTATGCTTAATCTGTTTGTCTTGCTTGTTTATTTCAGTTTTCAGAATTGTAGCTCAACCTCTCTTCCATTTCTTATATTTTTTGTCTCTCACCTTAATCAGATATCTTGTTCTTATGGAAATATATTCCTCCGATGTTGTATGCCTAGATTCTGATTTTAAACATTTTTTGATTGATTGCACTCAAACAATTTATCTTTCAAAACGTTCTACATTCCATCAGCAGTTTTTCCATTGAACACCTCACTCTAGTTAGATTTACATAATGACTGTTTTGCTTCCATTTAATTTGTAATTACCCTACTGTGCATTGGTTTTGATTTCAGTTTGGTAGAATTATCTAGCAACAAATTAACCTTTAGTATCCTATGATCACTGCACATCAATGGTGGTAAAACCTGACTTGAACTAACAGTAATTTCTTTAGGAACATAAATAATATCTAGTTTGTTCCATCCCCTGGTAGGTATTTTTACAATTTAAAGCAATTGTTCCTGAATATACATTGTGAATAATTTCCTTACTAACATTGTTGAATCAATATTATTCCAGTCTGTTTCTTGTAATTTAAGTCCCCAGGTAATATTATTCTTCCCTCCTATGTTTCATGCAAGAAATGTATGAATTCCCCTAGGTCATCTCCACTTGACTTTGGCGGTCTATACACTCCAACAATTGTTATATGTTCCAGGGTTATTCAGTTACACAGTCTATGGTATTGGTGTTATCACTGTACATGTAATAATCACAGGTCTGCTAATTATCTTTAATCCCTATCATAACACCTCCACCTGATTTTTTGTTAGAAAATGTCTGTTACAGTAAAAACATACCCTGACAGAACTGGTTTCCAGTCATTGTTCTTTAAGATAGGTAGATGCTCTTCTCTCACTGCAGTCAAATGGGAGTGTGTGTTTTTGTGTGTGTCTGGATCTAGCCAGAAGATCAGAAGTGTGTATCCTACAGTTACACTGTGTAAACGTCAGACTTGTGCCATGGTGCATGCATAAAGTATTGCATTCTGTAGTCTGTGTATTTAGCTAGGTAGGGGGTTTGTTCTCCCTGCAGTTAACTGTGTGTGTGTGTGTGTGTGTGTGTGTGTGTGTGTGTGTGTGTGTGTGTGTGTGTGTGTGTGTGTGTGTGAACCCAGAAGAGCAGAAGTGTGTATCCTGGAGTGGCCACTCCAATCCTATGAATTGACAGTATATTGATACTTGCTCATGGCTACATATCCATTTCATGCAGCCCCCCCTGACTTTTTCTCTGCAACATGCACTGTAGATGTCATCCACTATAAGTTGACCTGCAACCATATGAGAGTCAAAGTTGTGCTGTGATGCTTATGTAAAGCATAAAGTTTTGAAGTCTGTGTACTTAGGTAGGGCTGTTCTTACTGCAGTCAACTGGGTGTGTGTGTCTCTAAAGAGAAGAGCAGAAGTGCATATCCCACACTTATTGTTCTAATATCAAGGACTGACACTGTGTTGATTCTTGCAGATGCTTACACATCAGTTTCATGCAACCTACCAAACATCTTTTCCCCCACATGGCCTGTTGGTATAATCTACTATAAGTTCACCTGAAGTCTTGTAAAAGTTAGACTTGTGTCATGGCACTTGCATAAAGTACTGTGTTCTGTAGTCTGTGGACTTAGGAAGGAGTTCTGTTCTCACTGCAATCAACTATGTGTGAGTGTGTGTGTGTGTGTGTGTGTGTGTGTGTGTGTGTGTGTGTGTGTGTGTGTGTGTGTGTGTGTGTGTGTGTGTGTGCGTGTGTGCGTGTGTGCGTGTGTGCGTGTGTGTGTGTGAGACAGAGCTGTTGTTTGACATTACAGAGAGCATTTACACCAGCATGTGGGACACTGTTATATTCTCCTCAACAGACACGACTGATGTCATCAGCTATAAAGTGTTGTCTGAGACACTCTAAATCAAACTTGAGCTGTGGTTCTTGTGTAATGTACTGTGTTCTGATTTTATGTACTTAGATAGGTAGGGGGTTCTACTCACACTGGAATCAACTCTGTGTGTGTGTGTGTGTGTGTGTGTGTGTGTGTGTGTGTGTGTGTGTGTGTCCGTTTAGCTGCTGCTTTGCTTCTCTGTGTTGAGGGAGGGGTGGTTGTACGGTAGTATTGGGACACCTCTGTGTGTGGACCACTGCCACAATTCCCTTGTTAACGCAGTGATGCACTGGAATGCCTGGAGCAGCATTCACCTTTATGAATCTTATGCTTGCCAAGCTGGTGGGCCACTATATAGCCTGCAGCCAAATGGAATTCTCACTGTATCTATGAATATCAGAGAATGATTTAAGGGGTATAAAAGGCTAATGTAATCCCTTTCATTTTGGAAATGCTATATTATGAAATATATATTCAGTGATCAAAGCAGTGCATAGCTGGAAAATCCTCTATCATCATTTACTTTCCATCACTTGGATTTTCTTTCTGAATGCTGTGCCAATTAAGAAGTGCTTATTCTGTCCATTCCAATGTATTAGCCTGACAACTCTAATGCCCTGACTTTATTGCTGGGCTTTAGATTATTAGAGTTACCAGTCTCTGGTGCTGCTGTGTGCTGGTGTGAGACTGACATCAATCATCAATACTTCACTGGAATGTCATGCTTTTTCTCACTGACCACCATCTGTCCTTGCTGTGTACTACCTTCACGAGTTAGCATACTCAGAAGTCTATCTGCAGCAGTCATGTATTGTAGTGTAACCCTCCTGTTTTATGAATCAAAGCTGACATCAAACAGCCATTGTGATGTGAACAACATTTTGCATCAAAAAGAATACTGCTGTTCTGAATCAATTACAATTATCTCTGATTGACATGTCTTATTCTAATATCCGCAGTGGATTTTTAATATGCATACTAGAGAGGCAATGACAAGTTTTCTTCTGCCATGGACATATAAGCTTTCCTACTGCAATGGTAGTTAATAGGTTCATAGGTAGGTACTAGGCTATTGGCCCTAGGGCCTATATAAGCCTAGCCAAAAATGTACCCTGGCTTTCGCCACCCAAGAAAATTATTTTCCTGTGCCCCTGTAGAGCAGAGTCACAGAAGTGATCCCTGGGGTGAATTTCCTATTTCCCATCCAATCATCAAGATTTTTCTTGAAGAGTGCTAATGAGGAGCTCTGTTTGACATAGATAGGTAGTCTGTTCCAGAGTATGGGAAGTCTCTGGGACAGGAATCTATCCCTCCAGCATGTTCTGTTTATTGTGGTGACAAGGTTTAGGTCCCTACAGCATGTAGCTCGGAGGGATTGGGATTTCTTTAAGTGGAGCATGTCCAACAGCTCTGGGTTTGACATAGCTCTGTATGTTAGGCAGAGATAGCCTCTGAGTAAGCGATATGCGATGGAGTAAAGCTGGAGTTTTTTGAGACAGTCTGCGTAGGGCATCTGTTTGAGGTCAGTAATCCTCTTTGTGAAGTATTTCTGTAGCCTTTCCAGTTGCTGTAGATGTCTTGTGAGGTACATACCAAAAGGGGCATTGTACCTTATAATGGGTCTAATGAGTGATGAGTAGAGGGGAACAATGACCTCTTTTTTTCTGGATGAGAAACCTTTTGTGATGAGGTGAGCAATGTAGAAGGATTTCCTGACCACTGTGGTGATGTGATTATCAAAGGAGAGACTACTCTCCACCTGTGTCCCAAGTTCTTTTATCACATTTTTGGCATTAAGTAGACTACCAGCTATGTGGTAGTTCATGGGAACAGAGTTTTTACCAAAAGGGATGACAATACACTTTTTGGCATTGAGTTTCAGGCCATGGCTTTGACACCAGGTATCTGTCTCAGTGAGGCCCTTTTGTAGTATGTCCACATCGTTAGGAGTTTTGAGTATAGCTCCTAGTTTGCAATCATCTGCAAACTTTGTTAGCCAAAGACCTTCTGTGTTAGCCTGTACTTCAGAGAAGTAGATACCAAACAGGAGAGGACTGAGGACTGAACCCTGTGGTACTCCACTTGTCACTGGTCTGAAGTCGGATTTGGAGTCCGCTACTTTCACAGTGTGGGTTCTGTCTGTGAGCCAGTTGGCAACCCATCTTGTGACATAGGGATTTATACCTATTTTTAGTGAGCATATCTATAATTCCAGAGTGAGGGATGGTGTCAAAAGCCTTGGTGAGATCTAGATAAGCTGTGTGAACCACTTTACCCTCATCTATGGCTTTGGTGACTGCTTCAAAGAAGTCAATCAGGTTTAGGAGACATGATCTGCCTTTTACAAATCCAAACTGGGTAGGGTCCAGAGTTTGGAGATTACCAATGTCTTTGTTTATGAGTTCCATGATGATACGTTCCATGGCCTTGCAGACCAGGCTCGTCAGGCTAATGGGGCGGTAGTTCCTGGGGGCCGTCGTGGCTCCCCCTTTATGGAGTGGGATAACCGTCATGGTGCACCATTCAGTGGGCACAAAGCCTGATGTCAGGCTATGATTGAACATTGTACTTAGGTAGGATGCCATTTCATTCTGTAGTTCATGTAGAATGCAGCCTGGGATATTGTCAGGTCTCACGGATGCTGTGTTCTTGGCTTTGGAGACTGTGTTTTTTATCTGTGCAGCCTTGATTACAGGAACTTTGCATTCTTCCGGTATACAGATGAGCCCTCTAGGGGGTGAGAGGGGGGTAAAGTTATCACAGAACCTATCTGCCAGGATGTTGGCAATATCAGTTGGTTCTGTATATTTTGTGCCATTGTGCTGTAACTCAGAGCAGATCTGAGTGTTGCCATTGAGATTCTTGACATAGCTATAGAATGCTTTGTGGTTGTCTTTAGAGTCAGTGGCAATTTTCTTTTTCATAACTAGCTTTAGAGGATTTTATGAGGGATCTCAGCTTCTTACTGAGGTTGACCAGGGAGTTCCTCCAGTCATGGGATTTTACTCTTTTTTGCAACAGTTTCTTTCTTATGTTGTAGAGTTTGTTTATGGCAGAGGACCACCAGATTGGTTTCCATTTTTTGAAGGATAACATCTTTGTTCTATTAGAGATAGCATGATCCATGCACTCATGTAAGTGCTTATAAAGTGCATTTGTGTAGGATTCAGCAGTCGTACCTCTATTGTCCATCTGCATGGGTGTCATGAAGTTTGCTACTTCTGTCTTAAGAAGTATGAAGTTGTCTTTCAAGAAGTTTTTTTTACGGTGGTTTCCCTAATTGGGGGTGGGGGCGGGATGTGGATGTCCAGGGTGATTAGCTTGTGGTCGGATCTGACCAATGAGGAATTGAGCTCTGGTGTGGAACACTGGTTGTCCATGTTGGTAATGACCAGGTCTAGGATATTGCTGCCTCTGGTGGGGGTGTGAATAAGTTGATCCAAGGCATTGGAATTTATGAATTTCAGAAAGCATTAAGCAAAAGAGTTGGTGCATGAGTAGTTTTCCCAGTTGATGGTGGGGTAGCTGAAATTGCCTATTATTAGGGTGTTGGGTTGTACCCTAATACTTTCCAGTGTATCAAGAAATGAGGAGTGGGAATCCTGGGGCATGGTGGGGGATCTGTAGCAAGCTACAATTTGGATTGCGGTCTTGTCCAGAGTTAGTTGCACTTGGATAATCTCGGATGCATTATGCTGCGCAACTAACCTGGAGGTGTGGATATCCTTTATGAATATGGACACACCTCCACCTTTAGTGCTTTGTTCCAGGTTAGGTGGCCGAAAGGTGTGGTATGAATTATCACCTGGTATTGCAGGGGTGCTCTCTGGAGCTTTGAACCAGGTCTCTGTCACTGCACAGATGTCGATGTTCTCCATTTTAAGGAGTGCCTCGAGTGAGTATTAATAGTATTAATTATTTCAAGAAGCTATGATATAAACAAATTGGTAGTTTTCCATTCAAAAAGTTGAACAAAGTAAAATTGCATGTAACTTCTCTAAGCTGCTGCAGACATTTGTTCATTACTTTACAAAGCGTGTCATTAAACAAGCTGGAAGCTCACACTATGACATGTACTGCATTTCTTATTTTGTAACATTACAAACAGATTG
>NC_056725.1:1006989719-1007077219 GCF_019279795.1 Protopterus annectens | reverse complement strand
TTTAGGTCTGGGCTGTGGCTGGGCCATTCCAAAACTTTAATTTTCTTCTGGTGAAGCCATTCTTTTGTTGATTTGAATGTATGCTTGGGGTCATTGCCATGTTGAAAGGTGAAAGTCCTCTTCATGTTCAGCTTTCTAGCAGACACCTGAAGGTTTTGGGCCAAAAGTGACTGGTATTTGGAATTGTTCATAATTCCCTCCACCTTGACTAAAGCCCCAGTTCCAGCTGAAGAAAAGCAACCCCAAAGCATGATACTGCCACCACCATGCTTCACTGTGGGGATGGTGTTCTTTTGGTGATGTGAAGTATTGTTTTTGCACCAAATGTACCTTTTGGAAATGTGGCCAAAAAGTTCATCCTTGGTCTCCTCACACCATAACACATTTTCCCACATGCTTTTGGGAGATTTGATGTATTGTTTTGCAAATTTTAGCCAGGCCTAGATGTTTTTCTATGTAAGAAAAGGCTTCCATCTTGCAACTCTACACTGTAGTCCATACATATGGAGAATAAAGGAGATTTTGTCACATGTAGTACACAACCAGTACTTGCCAGAAATTCCTGCAGCTCCTTCAGTGTTGCTGTAAGTCTCTTGGCAACTTCACTGACCAGTTTCCGTCTTGTCTTTTCATCAATTTTGGAGGGACGTCCAGATCTTTGCAATGTCACTGTTGTCCCATACTTTCTCCACTTTTTGATGACTGTCTTCACTGTGTTCCATGGTATATCCAATGCTGTGGACATTTTCTTGTACCCTTCTCCTGACTGATACCTTTCAACAATGAGATCCCTTTGATGCTTTGTAAGCCCTCTGTGAACTATGGCTTTTGCTGTAGCAGGCAACTGAGTAAATGTCAAGAAAGTCCTACTAGGACAGCTGAATTTTATTTGGGGTTAATCAGAGTCTCTTTAATGGATGGTAGATGTGTACCTAAGAAGACTGAATGCTGTAATTAAATCAAAAGGTGCTTCAACAAAGTATTAGTTTAAGGGTGTGCACACACAACAAAGTATTAGTTTAAGGGTGTGCACACTTATGAACCAGCGTATTGCCCATTTTTAATTTTTATATATTTTTCGCCCTAACAGATTTGTTTGTTTTCAAATTGAATTGTACAAGTTATAGGTCACATTAAAGGTGGGAAACGGTTTGAAATGATTTATTGTGGTCTCATTTTTATATATCACAAAAACCTGTCATTTTAACAGGGGCTTGTAAACTTTTTATATCCACTGTATATTTGTGTATCCATATTTTAGTCCTCAGTCTTCTTTTCTTCAAGGAGTCTAACACAACAGGCTGATTTTAGAAGACTATTTACTATATTCACCTATGTCACAACTGCATCTGGGGTACTCTGGGGATTGCATCTGCTACCTTTCTACTTGCCTAGACTATTTCTTTCTGCATCTCACCATGCTGCTGCATATCCTGTACACTTTCAAGCTGTCATTTACTTTTGTAGTCCTGATTGTGCAATGACTTGAAAATGAATGCATCTGCTCATTTGTTATGCAATTCAGCAATTGCAATGGTCTGTAATATGTGCAAAAATGACGGATGTGTTGTCAGTTGCTTCTGTGGTCACTGCAATTTTAAAATAATGGTAAAGCTTGGTGTTGTTTAAGAGAACTACTATGGTAATGGGGAAATAAGTACAGTAAATGGGAGAAAGACAGAGTTAGAGAAAATAAAGCATGCCTATCCTTCTAACTCTATTTCCCATTTGATTTTCCCATGATCATATGATGTACACTAGCCACTGGGATATATCTAGCCACTGGTTTGACTGGGGAGAAAATGGGAATAATGGTGGTCAATTCTTTATTAAATTCTCCATTTTATGAATGAATCATTGAAATAATCAAATTCACAGAAAATGGCACATTTCTTTAGCTCAATAGCATATTTCCATAAGGTGTCTATAGTTTTCAATCAGCTCTTTTTCCTTGTAAAATTTGAATGCAGAATAAATGGCAGGTCTTTTCTAGGGATGGAATAATTAGGGGATTTCTACCTTGTGCTATTTTATCTTCCTCTTCATCTTGAAAAGAAAAAGTATTTTTCTTTCCAGTGACATGCAGAAAGTATACACTTCCAGGATGCTCAATTATTCTCTTTACAGCAAGGATCAAATTGAAATGTGGATGCCTTTCCATTTCCTGTTAAGTTGTACTGCTGTAAAAAAAAATCAGCTGGCCACAGTTAAAATAAAATACTCTGAGGGCTTCTCTTATGTTATATGAGAGAAAAGGAAAGCTTGAATTCATTTTCTAAAAATGGAGGAATTTCAAGCTGTGATTTACTTTTGTAGTCCTGATTGTGCAATACCTTGAAAATGAATGCATCTGCCCATTTTTATGCAATTCAACAATTACAATTGTTTTTCTCTTCAAACCTGTCATAAAATGTGTTTAGATTGTCTAGAAATTTAGTGCTATCATCGCACTGAGCTGACTTGGTGTTGTAGTCAGTTAGTTGTTGAATACCATGTCACAGGCTTCTTGAGTCTTTTGCATCCTCGAAGCACCCCTGTATCCTCTTTCCATGCTCCCTCCTGGCCTCCTTGATACCCTTTTTTAGATTAGCCCTTGTTACACTAAGACCTGTCTAGTTCTTTGCCCTGAAAGCAGTGTTTCTTACCCTCAGCAACTCGTGCACCTTGCTTTTTAGCCATGTTTTTTGGTTGGTTCTTACTTTAATGTTTTTGATGTTCGTTACATCCTCCATGTATTTGGATATATAAGCCATAGTTGTCTCAGTATACTTATCTATGTTTACCATATTGTTCACCTTAGCTGCCTCCCTGAAGACATCCCAGTTTGTGGTATCAAACCAGTCCCTGAGACGTTCCATGGCTGCTTCATACCCTGCTTTGTTTCACAGTGGGCTTATCTCTGATCAAGAGAGGTTTATAAGCTGGTATTAGTTTTATGGAGATATGATCAGAACCACCCAGGTTTGGTTGTTGTACAGCTGTGTATGCCCCTTTCATGTTAGTGTAAGTCTTGTCCAGAGTATTTGCTCCCCTTGTGGAAAAATTCACAATTTGGTAGTAAATGGGTAGCACCTCCCTGAGATCTGCTTTGTTGAAGTCACCAGCTCTCATAAATGCACAGTCAGAATTCTTGCATTGCAGCTCACATATAGTATTATGCAGTATAGTCAGTGCTTCAGTGATGTTAGCACTTGGTGGTATATATATATATATATATATATATATATATATATATATATATATATATATATATATATATATATATATATATATATATATATATATATAGACACAATTTAGTTCTCTGGGAACATAAAAAGGTCAGAATTTCGGTATCAGAAATTCACATTTGCAGAGCAATGTTTATTCACAATGTTACAATTTTTGCATCAGCTGTTATTCACAAAAATGCACACTCCACTTCTCTTTGCTTTTCCACACAGAGCTAGGCTCCTATCAGCTCTGAACAAAGTGAAACCATCAATGCTTACAGCACTGTCACTTATCCTATTTAAACAAGTCACACCTCCCAACCGTACTGAATTACTAGTTTTTTAACAAATTTTGGGGTCCAAATAATGGGGTGCCATGATTCCCGAGGGGCACCCCTTCATTTCAAATTTATTTTTCAGTTTGTTTATTTTTTTCACTATTTCAGCTGATATCATTGTGTGCATGATGACATCAGCACCGTTGGGGCTACCAGCCTATTGGAATTGAGCTCAAGGGCTCACATGCATGCATTTCTGGCTGGGCGCTCAAGGACTGTTCAAATACTCTGCAAGCAGGAACAGTTATCGCCTGCAAATGATCTCAGGGAATGGAATTTGGACATTATTCTGGCAAGGATTTGTATTTCATGAACAGACATTATTTTGGCAAAGGACGTAATGAATGGACATTGGCAGGCAAGGACTAACATTTTCTATTTTCAGAAACAAACAGTTTGTTATTTTAAATCTGGCAGGCAGGATGAACAGAACAAAAGGTTTTCTTGTGTGTGTGTGTGTGTGTGTGTGTGTGTGTGTGTGTGTGTGTGTGTGTGTGTGTGAGTGTGTGTGTGTGTGTGTGTGTGTGTGTGTGTGTGTGTGTGTGTGTGTGTGTGTGTGTGTGTGTGTGTGTGTGTGAGAGAGAGAGAGAGACAGAGAGACATACCTGAACAATAACTCACATTATTAAAAATAAAAAAATAAGTTAAGCGAACCACGTCTCCTGACCATGTACAACACTAATCTTTATTTAATGCTTTTTACAAAACTAGTCCATAAAAATCAAATGTTGGGCAAAACCATCTGCTGTAGTTTTACTCCAATGGGCATAACTTTCTCACACCCCATGTTACTACAGACATTAAAACAACAAACATTTCAGACCCTTGACAGTCATCTAATAAACAAAACAGCTGCAGCAGCCTTTAAACAATGCATTCTTTAAATGGCATTAATGTTTACAGCAAAGGGTAACAAGTAATAAAACAAAATTGAAATGTAAATACTTCTGACAAAAAGATCACTCTTGTAGTTGGGAGTATACTTCACCCACACAACGACTTAATCTGTTTCCTTAACAATGTCCATGCTGCTCAATGTGAAACTCTAGTAGTGGAGATAAAACACTTCTTTCTTTAGTCACCGTAGACAAAAATACGTAAGTGGTCCCTGCTTCAACTGAAATTCCAATGGATTTCGGGATGCAAACCCAAGATGCCTTCAGCCCTGAGTTGATAAAAAGTAAGATCCAACTTTTAAACAGCAGCTACATAAAATCAACTCAAGTGTAAGAGAGAGCTGTGAACTGGTAAAGACAAGCACTTTTCTAAAGGGGAAATAAACTATCCCACCTCAAAAAGTGGACTTATTTGCACTCTTAAGCTAAACATACACGGCAGCAAATCATTCCTTAAAAAATCAAAAGGGGTTCTCCCTGGTACTGAATCACTGTGGACTTACATTCACATGAACTAACAGTTCAAAGTTGGCTGGCTGTGAAACCTAGGAGACTCTATTACAATGCCAAAAGTACATGGTGTAGGATAATGGCCTATCCTACAACGAAAACATGCATTTCAATGAAAACACATTTATTTAGTCATAAATAATTGGACTTTTCCTTTTAACACAGTAAAAGACACCTGTCAGGAAAGTTCAACTGACACAAAAAACAGCTCTAAAAAGCACATAACATAGGTTAGTACTAAGCTAACTGCCCTTGTGAGCCATTTTAAGCCTAGCCAATTATCCATTGTGAGACTCAAACCCTGCACCTTGTGTTTGCAAGGGAAACATCTTAACCATTAGGCCACCCTCCCAACCCCTACAAACACAAAGAAATATCTGCAATCCTTCCTTCCATACTACAACCACTAAAGCCGACTAAAAGTATCAAGCTACCACCGAATCAAAACTCCTTCGGCTTTATTATTGTATGGCTACCAATTCACTCATTTTAGCATGCTATTGTTCTAATAGCTTAGATGCAAACAGTGGATAAATATGAAGCAGCACACATTTCTTCAATTACTTTGAACAAATGTTTTTATTTGCTATAACACCACAAAGAAAAAAATAAGCAATACTACCTCCTAAAAAGGGAATCAATTTAATGCATAGGCTCACCCGGTATGTAGCGCATAGGTTTTTATTCAAATTGGAGGCAGGTAGTTGGACTGCCACCCACCTTTAAATCACAATGTGTATTCCCAATTAAAAGAATTCCAAAACAAGAGGTCAATACGTACAAAAGAAACAAATAAATCCTGTTTAATCTGAGTAAAACGACACACAAACTAAAACTAATTCACATCTTCTCCAGGTTAATTTTACCAGTTCATGAAAACAGCTGTTTGCTTATATTTTTCTACTTTTTTATTGTTTACAATATATCCTTTATTTACCGCTATCATCAACATGCGTAAGCTGTCACTAACCACAAGACAACCAAACAAAAACTCTGCCTGTTACACAGGATTCCCCAAGTGATGATGGCATAGAAAGGTTCATTTAATAATACACATTTCATTCGTGTAACTTGTTGTCTGTAACACATCTTCATAACCGTGGTAGGATTCATGTTTGCCTTATGGAATTGCAACATACTCAAACATTGCGAATAAAATTTATCCGACAGGCAGTAGCATATAGGTTTGGATGCTTTACTACTTACTGCTATTGCCAAACAGTGTTGTGTGGAACTACGGCAGTGCAAATGTCAGGCATAACAAAACCTGCTCAAGTGGTGTCAGTTTATAGGGTTGCCACCTTTTGAAATGTCCAAAGTGAGTCTTTTTTTTTTTTTTTTTTTTTTTTTTTTTTTTGTAGAAATATGAGATTTCACAGGAACAAATATACTACGGGCCAAGAAGATAGCTTCAATTTTTTGCCCAAATAAAAGCATATTATTGTAGCATTTGAGCTGCTTGTGCTATTTAATAAAACATTTAGGTGTTTCGGATATAAAAATAACTGGTTTTGCAACTATTAAAGGAAACTTAGGAAATATTTTTGTCCTAAAATCTCAGGACATTTGTCACTTTTTAGCTGTTTCAGGACACAACTGCCCAAAGAGGGACCGGAGTTAATCCTATGTCAGAATGTTCTTAATTGCAAACCCAATGAAATTCAGTACTATAAATAGTTTGGTTGTTTGTTCTTCGGTTTGCATTTGAAAGTCAATATCCCACAATTTCATTGGAGCAGTTGGGGTTACATAATTATATATGCAAAATTTATGTTAATCAGTGTACAGATTTGTACCTATTTTTCATGGGCCTTTGTCCAGAGTTTTGATGTTTCCAGGTTGAGAGGTATGAACCAAGTCTCTGTAAAGATTAACGGATAGAAATTTCTCAACTTGTTTGTGGTTTTTAGCTCTATCCTGAGAAAGTCCATCTTGTTTTCTAATGAACATACATTTGATAACAGAATTGAGGGAAGTGCAGGCCTGTGAGATGAATCAAACTGCAGGCCTGTGAGATGAATCAAACTGCAACTAACAATTATTCTCTCTATATCAAAGAAATAGTGGACTTCTACCATTTGGACAGAAACACCATAAGGAAGCTGGTACAGATGTGTCACCCTGTCATGCAGACATTTGAGATGCATGGAATATGCATTCCTGTAAACAAAAAAAAATATGTGTAGCCATAGCTCTCAACCAATCAGGGACAAATCTGAACAGAATCAGGAACAAATCCAAAAATTATCAGTGTCAATCGGGGACACTTTTAAAATAATAGTACTATTAACTTGAAACATTTTCAGAATAAGATAATGTGAATTGACATACATTTTCTGAAGTAAAAGAAGTATATAACTCTAATCATTGTTGTTATTTATTAAGTGCAATTTACCACCTTTTCACCAAAAGCAACAGTCATAGGAGGTTCTAAGAGGGAAAGAGCTAAAATTTGAGTCAAAATCAGGGATATCCCTGAAAATCAGGGACAGATTAGAGGTATGTGTGTAACACTGAGAATCCATGCAACAAATTGATACAGGAACTGCCCAGAAACTAAACAGGGCTATAAAGGGTGTAGCCCAGGTGTCTGGCTCATAGATATTACACACGTTTCTCAATGCCATGCATTAGCACACGGGGGTGCATTTATTATTTCAATATATCATAGAAGACAGTAACAAGACAAGTGGGCATTTTATGAACTAGTCCTATTCCGTTAGATAATGGGAGTCATTGGCTGCATCCACATTACCAGTAAGGTCCACCCAGGACACAGCAACAGTGGTATATTGACTGCAAGGGATTCCACTCTGTCAACATCCAGGAAATTTGCAATGCACAAGGTAACAGATTCAGTGTGTCATTGCACCAACCAGGTAGTTCACACAGTTCTCACATCTGTCAAATGCCTAGCTAATGTAAGTACTTTGTGTAGAGGGAATTCCTGCAGGGACATCTTACTGGTGATGTAGATATGCCCCTAAGCCATGGCTCATGATACTCACAACTCTCCTATGACAGAGAATGCATACAACACCACCTTATCATAGACCAGAAACATCACTGACCATGTATTTAGCCTGATAAAGCCCCATTTCTGCTGTTTAAATATCTTTGTTATGCTCTGCAGTTAAATTGAGAAACATGTAGCATTTCTTTTTTTTTTCCAAAATGTTTTTATTCAATTTATAACACAACTTAACAGTATAATAAAAAGAAAATCACAAATGAATTATATGCAATGTCCATAACAAATATTAAAGCAATATACATAAGAGAACACTTAATATTTCTCTAACAGATTAGACAATTTTTGTCCGAGCAAATACATGATGACTTATGCTGTTAGTCCTTGCTTTTATAGTAGCAATCTCATTCTTACAAATGTATTCACAAGATGAATAAACTCAACTTTAAATGCAGGAGTAGATTGGGATTTCCAATTTTTTGTAACAATTTTCCTTGCTATAGAGAGGATAGACCATAGTAAAAATGTTGTTTTTTAGGAATGACTTCAGAAACAGGAACATTGAAAAGGATAAGGGAGTCAGAAGTTATACAGTTGCCATTCCATAGAGCTTTACAAAGATATTTAAAGCCTAACCAAAATGGGGAAATCATTTTGCAATTAACAACCATATGTATCCAGTCAGCATCAGGGAGTTCACATCTCCAGCATTTCATTTAATCTTTCTTGTACATTATTGCTAGTCTATGTGGGGTGAAAAAAACATCATTGTAAAAATGTTCATGTGCATACATACCAGAACAGGGAAGATGTGGATTCCTTCACTGACTGTAAACAAAGTTTTTTATCTTTTTCTGAGAATACTTGTTTATTAGCTTCACTTGAATAATTCCGAAAAGAAACATCTGTTTTGTTAAAATCATTTCTGAGAACTTTACAAGTAACAGATATGTATGAAGTGTTCTTAGGTGAGCTATTAATAATTGTTGAGATAAAATCCAATATTTTTATTTTACTTTTATCATATGCCTCTAATCAGGGTACGAGCTTAGTATGCATAAATCCCTTACAAGTTTCGATGACCAGCCAATTACAATTTTGCAAACTATATCTGCTGATCAAATAGTCTGTAGAACTTATTTTATTTGCTGAGAGAAATTAATTCCAAGTTAATAAGTCACCCTTCTTAAATTCTAACATTTTCTCAGTATCAAAAGATATCAAACATTCATTTGTGTAGGCAATAGGAAACATAATTATTAACACATTCTTAATTAATTGATTAGAAAATATAAGTTTTTTAAACAACATCAATGTTTGGTTTGTAAGAGGTGTCACAACAAGTTTTCACCTTTTACTTTTAATGTATATTTTTAAAATACATATAAAATATGTTTGTATTTGAGTTTATGGTTCAAGCAATGTCCTATTACTATTAAGAAGTAAGGTTTCATGTATTGATTTCCAATATGATGTATACAAAGTATCATTCCAAAGCAATACTATGTTAATAAATGCAAAGTTTAAATAAAAATCAATATTTGAAAACCCTACACCTCCTTCATCCCAGCTTGTGGTGTGCCAGAGAAGAGAAATTCTTATCTTTTTTTTTTTTTGGGGGGGGGATTACCAAAGGAAGTTGAGTAACAAGTTATTAACTTTCTGTTTAATTTTGACAGGTGGGGGAATTATTAGAGTTTGGCCAATGAATAAGATTTTAGGTAACAGTATCATTTGGATTAAAGTTAGCCTGTCTTCATATATGAAGAAGAGTCTGTTCCAACTGTCAATTAGACTTGTAATTGAGTTTATAAATTGCTGGTAATTAGATGTGAGTATTTTTTTATAACTATATTCAGATTCAATAGTGATACCTAAATATTTAATATGTGTGCCCTCCCAGTATGTGTCTCTTTCTGATCTAAGTTTCATAGTAACATTTTTATTCACTATAAGTGCCTCAGTTCTGTTGTGATTGAATTATAGACCAGAGATGTTTGCAAAGAAGTCTATATTATGTAATAGATGATCTAGTGAATTTTCAATATCATTAGAAGTTACTATTAGGTCATCAGCAAACAGTTGTATCTTGGGGATAATTTGTCTGGCGCTTATATTTTAACTCTATCATTATTTCTAACATAATTTGCAAGATGCTTAATACCCAGGGCAAAGTGTAATTGGGAGAGGGGGCACCTCTGTTTAGTACCTCTTAATACTTTGAATGGGCTAGATAGATAAGATCAAATCTTTACATAGGCTATGGACTTTTCATATAGTTTTTTTAATTAATCCTGTAAAATGTGTGGAGAAATTGTATTTTTTTGCAGAACTTTAAACAGATATGGCCAACTTAGGGAATTGAAAGCTTTATCTGTATCAAGACTTAAAATAGAAAGCTCATTTTTGTCTTGTTTGCTAAGTGTATTATGGACAGTAATCTAATTATATTGTCTTGTACCATTCTGTTTTTGATAAACCCAGCTTGGCCTTCATGAATTAATATTAAAAGAATATTATTTACTCTGTTAAAATAGACGTGAATATCTTATAATCAATGTTAAGCAAAGACATTGGCCTGTATGATGTGCAAAGGTTGGGTTCCTTATTTGGTTTTAAGATAGGAGAGGTGATAGAATATTTCCATGAGGGAGGGATGTTTGCTGTAGTTTTAACTTCTTTAAATGCATTGAGTAAGATTTTCAAGATGGTATCAGGTAAGAGTTTGTAAAATTCCAGAATTAGACCATCCAGCCCTAATGCCCTTTTTGTATTAAGATTTTTTTTTTATTTGTTCCTTTAATTATTTAAAGGAAAAGGGTTTATTTATAATGTGTTTGGGTAGCTTCTTTTGAATACTATTAGCAAGAAAGTTGTCCATAATTTTGTTATCACTTGTAGATGAGTTATTATTGTTAATATTCTTGTAATGGCTTTTAAAACATAATAAGATATTTTTTAGATCTGCAACTTTGATAGTCTGATTATTTCTAGTGTATATTATTTCTTTTATATGACTTTTTTCATTTAAATGTTTAGATCTAATCGCAATCCTGTACATGCTCTTGGGATTAATTGAGTAGGCTTGTAATCTGATTTTTTCCAAATGTATTGATATTTTATGCTGCATGATATCCTGATATTCCTTGTCAATTTATATATGTCATCTAATGCAAATTTGTCATTTGCTATAAGCTTTAGTTTTAGTTCATCACTTTCTTTTTGTATGTCTACATTTTTTATCTCACTCTTTCCTTTTATTTATATACCGACTTTTGACTTTACCATGTAAGACTACCTTTAAAGTGTCCCCACAGGATAATATCTGATACCTGTCCATTGCTATTGATGTGTAGGTAAAGTTTATTTCATCTAGAAACCATTCTTTAAATCCTTGTACTGTTACTAGATAAGCAGGTAGTCTTCGACAGAAGTTTAAGGGGTCAGTATAGTAATGTGGTCAGATATAGGGGATGATGTCAGCACCACATTATCAGTTTTAGCCAGTAAATAACTTGTTGCAAAGACTTTGTCTATGTTGGTGTGTGTGCCATATCTGTAAGAGTAGTGAGAATACTTCAGAGAGGATAATATTTTTATACCATTAGTGTCAGCAAGGTTTCTGTCTTTTATATAGTTGTTCAAGTCCTTGGCAACAGGGGACATCTTAAAGGGTTTAGACCCTGTAGTATCAGTGGAGGACAAGATACAATTAAAATCACTTGCTAATAGTAACTCAACTTTAGACTTTAATGTTATGGTGTCTAAATGTTTTTTTTCACAATTTTAGTCCCAATACCCAGTATCCAGCAGGTGTTTGCAAAAGTGTACATCTTTTTACCTAGTTTTAGTATGAGTAAAGCAAGCATACCATCATTGCTTGAGTATGAGTCAACTATGTCTGGAATTCTCATTGCTTTTCTGTGTAAAATTGAGACACCTCTTCTCTTGTGGTTGTAGTTTGAACTTACCAAAATCTTATAATCCTTAAACGTTAATTTGTTTAGATCTTCCATTACTAAGTGAGAATCCTGAATGAATGCAAAATCTGCTTTATGTAGGATTAAATGTTTGTTGAAGCTACTCCTTTTCATGGGGTTGCTCAACCCATTGACATTAATAGATATAATGTTAAATATTATCATATGATGGAGACTGCTATTATAAGTAAAATTGAAAATTGCTTTCCTTGATTCATTAGAACAAATACATTTTTTTTTAAAACTGTTATGGACAATGTAAAACCTCTAAATTTGAAAACACTAAAATTGTATATTTAAACAACCTTCTGCATGGATAAACTAAATCTGAGGCGTACTATATATATCTCATAGAAGCCACAAACTAACTCTCTCATGACATCTAGTGGGAATTCCTAGCTACTGCAGGTTAATAGCAAGCAGAAGGGAAACTCCATGAACATTAAAAACATACAAAAGGAATTTTTTGATTTAATATACTATGTATACATCAAATAAGAACATGAAGCTGTAGCATTTCTAGGGGAGAACACATAACTAATTAGTATGCAGATCTTTATGCTATAACACTGTGCTAGATCTATTTGTTAATAGGATCAAGAGGTTAAACTTATAGTAGACATTGGTAGATAAGATATAACACACAGTACTATCAGCTCTTGTTTAAACAAATCTTATTGGGCTCAAGCAGATATGAGCTACTTAAAGTTTCTGTGATATGCATCTGTTTGCAAAGCTTATGTTGCACTCATGTAATTTTTTTGTTCATATTTATTCTCTGAATTTTTGCTGGAAACTTAGATAAATGTTTCTTAAAAATGCTTTGTATGGGCTTGTGATCTGATTTTATTATAATAGTTTTGTCTAGAGATGAATATATGTCAGTTGTCATCCTGGGCAAGCCCCCAGTTGGTATTCCTTTTTCAGCCAGGCTGATGAACCAAATAGACGGTCTTCCAGAAAGAAAGAAAGTAAAATCCAAACAAAATCAGTCAGTGTTGAGGACCAAAGTCATATAACAGCTTTTTGCTTTATCCCTTTTAATACTGATGAAGGAAGAGCTATTTATTTTCATATACTAACTCGAATCATTGATCATAAAAACTGTCTCTGAAATACACATTTCAAAAAATATAACAAAGTGCTACATTGGATCCTTGCTATAGTTCCTGACATACAGACTCTGAGTGAAGGGTAAAGGCCTGATCAGCACTTTAGAAAATGTAATGACTGGTCCCTCCAACTGACTGCTTAAATGATTTCCAACACTGCTTGCATCTTAATAAGTCAAGGACCAATCAGCACCATTTATATAGTGTTTCTCAAGCCATTAACAGTTCACACACAGGACAGCAGTCCCCATACCCCACCTTTGCTATGGACCTGGTATTGTTTTGCCTCCCGTGGTTGTGTATAGCAAGAATAATCTCCTAATCTCTAGCAAGTGTAATATCCTAATCTGCATACCAAGTGTAATCTCCTAATCTCTAGCAAGTGTAATCTCCTAATCTGTATCGAGCTGTATTGAGAAGGTTTATTCACCACCATAGTCGTGTTGTCAGACACTGACTCAGTCAAAATGCCACCTGTGGAGACCATTAAATAGTTTACTTAAAACACTGTGCAGACCTTCATACAAGATGGCACGCCAATAGGTCAAATAATGATGATTTGACACACTCCATCAATAAACATCTGGCTGCAATGGAGTCTAACACACACACTGAAAGAAAATAGGGGAGAGGGGTAGAGATAGCTAACCGAGTTAAGCTACAGGAAAACAGCTAGTACAAAATACAAAAAAAAAAAGGATTTCTTAGCTGAACATCTAATATACTAGCATGTGTAACATGACAAGTATTGTTGTACATGTAGTTTTGGAATATGTGATATCTCTGTACAATTTCCAACATTTCTTTTCAGTATTTTCATGTACGGCTGGAGCATTTATCAGAGCCCTGGCAACATGCAACAGTAATCTGCCTTTTTAAAATAATAATGCACCAAAACCCAGTGAAAAGCACCAACCTGTCAGATGACTAGTTGAAACACATCATAAAATATCAAGATTAGAAACTGTGGAAGTTTTTTTTTTAATATTTCAAACCTTATATTTTGTTCTCATGGCCAAACCCATATGTTTCTGAAACTTTTTAAGAGGTGTTGTGATATCAGACAGGTTAGGAATAAGCTTAGAAATAAATTGACCGTCCCTGGGAACAACAATAGAACCAACTAATGCTGTGGAAATGCTTTACAAATTCTCACTGTACGTGTTGAGAACTTCAGAAGTCAAAATGTCAGCATATAGTTAGATAAGGTACACAAATCTGACATTAGGCTTTGTTTACTTTCAGTCCTGTCTCAGTCCAGTTAGATACATAATCAGTCTTTAGCGAAGTACCTGCTTGATGGAACTCCCAAAAAGTAAGTAAGTCAATGACATCTGCTATCCCAGGTAAGCCTTCACTAATTTCACTAACTATCCTTTGGAAAACTTCAGGTATAGATTATATCACAAACTATAATTTCAGGCATTTGTATCTGCACAATGAAGTATTAAAAGTAAATGACTGTAAGCCTGACTGTTCCAACTATATTTGTCGAAAAGTGTCAAACTGCATCTAAGACTGAAAAATATTTAATATCATGCTTGCCTGAAACATTTCTCAGTATTCTGCTATGGTATTTTTTTCTTTGGGACTGCTTATTTAAATGTTGCAGATCAATGTAATTCCTTATTTTTTCTGGCTTTGTCACAGTGACATTCTGCTGCCATTTTCTTTCCATTTTCTCAAGAATTATTCTACTAGCAGCATGTATCACATGGACAGTGTCAGGTGATAATTAATAAATTATAATCCAGAAAGCTGTCCTACAGCATTAAATAAATTAGCACAAGTCTGAAAAAATATTATCTGATGTTAGTTTAGACTGATCCAGATTCCATCTCAGTTTCCGTACTTGTTTTATTCTGCAAGAACAATGTTGTGTCCTTCCTCACAATGTATACAGGCAATAGGATTTTTCACTGCCAAGCTAAATTTGACGATGAATAGAATTGTATTTATTTTCTTCATCTGTATTGGGCATGCCAGAATTGAGAATGTTGGCATGCTCAGTTTTACAACTGACTGCACACATATTATTTGCTTCACTGCCTGTAACATTGGCTTGACTCAGACCTCTTTTAGAAACAGAATCATTATAACACTTGAATTCTGGAGTTTAATATTTAAGTATATTAGGACTCATACATCCTAGTGAACATATATTAGGACTCCTACATCCTAGTGAATATATGTACAGTAATGCAGTTTATTATTTGTTATTGCTTGTTTTGTATTTAATTATTATTGTATTCATATTGCTGGTGTTTCATGTTATATGATGGTGGAAATGTTGTTGAGCAGTGCTTCATTGTTTATAGATGTCAATTCATAAACAGATATGGACAGATTCTAAAGGGGGTGCTCTCAGTATAAGTGACTTTCAAGGATGTACGCCTGCCCTGATTCTGAAAGATTTCCTCTTGGTGTAGGTGTTCCCCTGCCCCAAGTCTTACTTCAGTGTAAGGCCTATATATATAAATAGGCTTACACCAGGGGTCAAATTCCAAAAGGCCTGCTTTCAGCATAAATGACTTTACTCTGTTGTAATACATTAGAGTAAGTAACTTACACTGTGAGCAAGTCAGTTGGAATCAGTCCCATTATAACATCATTTAATGTCAGAAACTTGCTTGTTTGTTGGTTGTAATACAATACAGCACTCACATTTGACTTATGATCAATAACTAAAACATGTCTGTAGCTTAGTTGTTCTGTGTCTAAATGTTCTGAATTATTTTAATCAAGTTAGGTTGATTAACTGTGCTTTTGATGATTATAATCATTGTGCATACTACGTTTAATAGGCCAATGGTCTGCGATGTGATTTTTTGATACTGGTCTTACTACACAATGCCAGCATCAAAGGAATGCCTGTGTTATGAATGCCGCACAGGAGCATAGACAGGTTCTACTATGTGCTCTGATGTAACTCATATTTTGGTGAATGTGCTGCAAGCTGGTATTGAGTCACAATACAACACAACGCAGCAGGGAACATAGTGGTTATAAGGTATATGTCAAGCATATACCTTAGCAATCATCTGCTCCCTTCTGTGTTATGTTCCACTTTAATGCCTACTTGTATATCAGAAAGACTTTATATTCATTAGAATTATATTGGAGATAGGGTCATTAACATATTATGGAAATGGAAGGGTGTGGTGTTCCAACATCCCCGATTGGTTGGAGATCAAAGACATTACTGTGTTGGATGGAGACATGCATAGGCATAGAAACTATTTTGCCTGCACCACATGGACATCCAGGAATAGTAGGGTATCTTTCAACTTTGCAAAGGAAGTTTTTTTTTTTATTTTTACTATAGGTATTGATATGCTACTCATCTTTGGTAACTGAGACACACATGATCAGAAAAGAGAGATCAGCATTGTCAGAGGTACCAGTAATGGAAATAAAAATAACAAGAACATTTCTTAGTCAATAAAAGGTAGAAAAGGTGAGGACACAATAAAACAAAACTGATATACTGACAGAGAAATTTATTCCACGAACAGCACATTTCAAACCATACTAGCAGTAGTAGATATCATAGAACTTATAACTAAATAATGTTTTACATCAATTAATTGGACAGAGATTATTGTTTTAGAGATTTGATTCATGCTTTGTTTAAAAGGATGCTGTACTAGCATGATGTTTAAGCCTGTTATTCAAAAGTGACATCATAAGCTGAGTGAAAAACTAAGAAATGTGGTCAGAGAAAATAGCGAAAGATGAAATACTCGGAGTAATTTTCCTAGAGTAAGTAAACACTAGCCCAAATGTAAATGAAACACACACCAAGGTAAGTAAAACCCACCCAGGTAGGAGCTACACCACACACACCCCTCAATACACCCCCTAACTATATATACTATCTCTGGGATTGTACTACAGTGGAGAAAAAGGCATGTTGGGCAAGTTACTTACATTGGGAAAATCTTGCCATTCGGGTATTTCATCTTTCACTATTTTTGTCTTGCATAAATGAACATCGGTAATATCGGCATCAGGATTTTGAAGTAGACTGATATATATATATATATATATATATATATATATATATAAAAATGGGTCTACTTCTCTTTATCAAAGAAACACTTCTTCGAAAAAGAGAAGTAGACCCACACATACATGAAAGTGCACTTAACCAAAAGTGCACTTCCGCAAAGAATGGTTCAATGAACACCGACGCCGTGAAGCACACTACAGTGGGGTAAACAGAATTTACATGTTTCCCCACTGTAGTGTGATCTCAGAGTTGGTATATTTAAGCAGGGGTGTGTGAGGGGCACAGCCCACTACATGGGGGTGCAGGAGGGGCTAGCCCCCCTGCAAAAAACATTGTTTTGGTGTTTCTTAACAGTTCGTTGAACCGTTATTTGTGAAAGTGCACTTTCAGTTATGTGCACTTTTGCGTAAGTGTGGGTCTACTGTTCTTTTTCAAAGAAGTGTTTCTTCGATGAAGTACAGTAGACCAAGATATATATATATATATATATATATATATATATATATATATATATATATATATATATATATATATATATGGGTCTACTACGGTTGACTGAAAACTCACTTGACTGAAAATTAAATTACTAGGACCACTTCACTGAAAGCTCACTTCACTGAAAACTCATTTCGTTGAAAGTTATAAATGGCCTTTTTCCCACTGTAGTGCAATCCTGGAATTAGTATATAAAGCAAAGGGATGTGTGGGGGGGCACAGGCCCCCACATTGGGAGATGTGGGGGTCGTAGCCCCCCACATATTATAAATTTTTTAAACTATACACAGTGATACTTACAAGTGCAATGAATAACTGTTTCCAAAAGAGAATATATAACCAAGATATGTGGGGGGTGAAGCCCCCACATCCCCCTTACTATATATACTAACTCCAGGATTGCACTACAGTGGGGGAAAAGGCCATTTATAACTTTCAACTAAATGAGTTTCAGTCAAGTGAGTTTTCAGTGAAGTGAACTTTCAGTGAAGTGGTCCTAGTAATTTCATTTTCAATCAAGTGAGTTTTCAATCAACTGTAGTAGGCCCATATATTTTATATATATATATATATATATATATATATATATATATATATATATATATATATATATATATATATATATATATATATATATATATATATATATATATATATATATATATATATATATATATATATATATATATATATATATATATATATATATATATATATATATATATATATGCATGTGTATTTATGTATGTATGGGATTGCTATCAAAATATTGTAATTTAGGTACATGACAGACAAATCTCTGATACTCAGATGTGTGACAACCATCATGTTCCTGTTGAGCATGTCCACAGCTTAAATGTGTGAAAACAAGGTAGTTTCGCCCTTACGAATGGTGCGCATAGAATTGTATATTGCTTTCAAATGCACGGGCGCACTATGACAACAGGGGATGTTTCCATTTACTCATTGAATCTGGAACAGATGTGTGGGATTGAAGAAATCAAAAATTATACAACACCCCCCCATTATATTCCAAAACGTGCATGCTGATTGGTCAGCTTGCATGTTGTAAATCAGACTTATAGTAATGGAAAAAGGTCCAGTCGCTCGGACTTTTTCCACTAGTATAAGTCTTTTTTTTTTTTTTTGTTGGACAGCAATGGTGAACAGGAGAGCTCTCTCTGTTGCTGTTATCTCTCTATGTTAAATGAGTTTAACATAGCGAGATATCTTAAAAAAAGCAACCGAGAGCTTCCTTTCTCCATTGCTTTTTTTAAAGCTGTCTCGCTATGTTAAACTCTTTTACCATAGCGAGACAGCTTTAAAAAAAGCAACAGAGAAAGGAAGATCTCTGTTGCTTTTTTTTAAGATATCTCGCTATGGTAAACTCTTTTAACATAGCGAGACACCTTTTAAAAAGTAACAGAGATCTTGCTTTCTCCATTACTTCCACACACAACTCTGATGTACTGAGTAACCATACGCATGCGCAGTACATCAGAACTGCTGCAGAATACTGGACAGCTTTGGAAGGGCAGCAAGGAGGCTTTATACAATGCCATTATTTAAGAAAAGTAAGTATTTTTTTTCTTAAATAATGTCATTGTATAATAGCAATAACCCACTTCTGGGTGTGGGTAATGCTGGATTTACCCACGGTTGTCTTTGTTTGGCCACTCGGGCTTCACCTTGGTGACCAAACCACACCAACCATGGATAAATCCAGCATTACCTACACCCAGGCATGGGTTATTGCTTAAATAATCCACGACTGCATTTGACATTGTATCATTTTGTTTGCAATGCTCGTTTCACCTCTAGGGACTCAAATGATTTCAACAATGTATTTTGACATTATTATTGACAACTGTTCTTCGACATTGTATTGTCGATAATCTGACCTACTTAATATTCATGAGGCGATCAAAAGCATTGCAGTTCTCAATGGTCGTGCTTCTGATCATCGTTTTTTTATAGTAAACCGTATGTATGGATACATGTAATGAGAAAGAGCTCATTTTCACTTTCATCTGAGCTCTTACTCAAAAACAAGCACTTGTTTAATGATGGAATTTTCTTTCATAATAGGATTGCAGGATGCACATATATGGTATAAGCTGTATGCACTAATGTGCTATTTACTTAGGATAATTTATTTTAAATTAGGTCACGGTTATTGCATTCAATGTTTTTTTTTTATTGCTTTTATGCTTGCGTTCTATTATCTTAACACCACTGCAAAGATGATCTTGTGGATGTTTTAATCTGCAGACCCGCACTTACAACATTGAAAATCTCTTACAATGATCTCCTCTTTTGAACATCATACTACGATTCTTACTAAGATATGTAAGGCAATGGTAAGGCATTATTTGTTTTCCAAAGAAAGATATTAGAAAAAGTAACCACTTCCAAAGAAGGAGCATACCTCTGAACCTCTTATCATAAGAAATCTGGACAAAGCCTAAAATAATTGGGGTCAAAAGCCAAAAAACAGGAACAGATTTTAAATATTGCTCTTATAAACTTAGAAAGATGCTAGAATAACAGGTGTTGTGTTTGTATGCATTTTCTGAAGGATATGAAGTCTGAAACTCAAATGTCTGTGATTATTGTTGCCAGAAAACCACAAATTTTATGAGGAACAAACCAAAAATTTGAGACAGAAATCTGGACATTCTGCAAAAATCTGGAGAGCCAAGAGCTGTGAGAAAGGATATATATATATATATATATATATATATATATATATATATATATATATATATATATATATAGAGAGAGAGAGAGACAGAAATTGTCATACCTCATAACCTTTTATTTTTATGGGCATGCAGGCATATTTGAATTTGGTCAAGCATAAGGTAATCAGCACATTTTGACCCTACTTTGTCATAAATGTTTTTAATAAACAGAAATTATATTTTTGTTATACTGAAAGGTGGTAAATAAAATTGAAACACAGATTCTAGACAGTAATGCAAATATTAAATAGCTAAATACTCAAACTAGAATATCGCCTTTCCTTTCTCTTTATGCAGTCACAGAAAATAGACTGATGAGAGTAAAATGTGTGATTCATTCTATTAGCAGACTGCAAGATGCTCAATTACAATTTGCTAAAAAAATTCCAGTCTGATTTCAGTGTCCTATATGTTGCTGCCCCCCCCCCCACCCTTAACAGTGAAACTACCTTGATAAGACAACCATTATTTACTTAGAAGTATACAATATCTGTCTAGTAGACCTGCGATTAGAAACTTCAGTAGGTGAGAAATCTTTCCCTAGTTTGAGACCTGCAGCCTGGAATCACCTGTCTACTGATATCAAAAGTCTAGACACCATTAAAAGCTTCAATGATTGAGTTAAAGAGGATCTCTTTATTGAATGTACCTGTAATCTAACCATGACAATGGTTAGGTAACTTACCATCTCATACTGTATCACGAATGATAGACTACATTAAAGAACCATTCCCCAGTCTATATTTCACATGTATGAAGAAGTTAATGCATTATATATACGACTGCACTGTATTTTATGCATAACTTAGGTTGCATTTTGCATATATTGTTTTACTTTTTGTCTCAGTATACTGTGACTGGATCTTGTAACCTTATCCTATCTACACTGAATCTTACTGTTGTGTTCTGACATTTGCTATGCACTCATTCTATGTATAATATTGTTGCTTAGAAAGACTGTGATGTATTTTCTGCTCTTTGACCTTGTGTCATAGCTAAAAAAAGGTTGACAAGTCAGTCCACTTACTTGGTGACAAACTAAGTAAATAAATAATGCTCACTTTAAATTATTTTTGCAAAAAGAAAATACCACTGCACTTCATGTGTGAGGCTATTCCCCATATAACCGCCTGATAACCTTACAGAGTAATGGATAAATGCACAGTCTCTGTGTAAAACCAGCAAGTTCTTTTTTACTTTAAGGTTTTGTAGTTTCAAAATCAGTATATTAGTACATGGGGATGGGCCACACAGCTTTCCATGTGAGAGTGTTAGAAAGGACTTGCCTTTTTAAAAGTTCAGTTTTAATAAAACCACTTTAAGGATTTTACCATCAGTCTCTTATCTTTCAGTCATTTTGGCTTTGGCGTAGCAAGCTAACATCCTTAAAGTTACAATGACGTGCTCCTCTGTAATGAAGAATTGTAAAGAAATCTATACTTTATTTCAACAATAAAGCAGCTATGCTTTGCTAATCTGTATTCCACTGTAGTTTCTCATTCAAATGAAAAAAGAAGGATAACAGAAAAGGGGTGGCAGCAAATATTTTACATGTAACTCAGAAGTCATCACACTGTTATGAATATCTGGATTGTTTACACGTAAAATGATTAGGCATTCTTTAGTTGTCAAAGGCAGAAGTAATTTCATGTTTTATTTTCCTTCTGCAGGCAATGTATGAATTAGGCAAATGGGTTTATTATTTAAAATTAACATAACAAGTATTTCTTGCAATAACACTTTATTTTTTCATTGTGTCCAACGGTTTAAGTATAATGTGTTGTGCAAAACTGAGCTGAATTCTGCTGAAGGGCCTTCTTTGTATACCAGTGTTTGCATAATATCCAGTAGAGAACAGCTGGAATACTAGCTTAAGTGCTGTATTAGGATTCAAAGAGTAAATCAGAATTAGGTCTCCAAATGCCAACTGATGCAAAATATTTCAAGAAATGTAACTAAACAGTTCAGTGAGGTTTGGTAGAGAATATATAATAAGGTAAACTAAATCATATGCAAGGACTTTTAAATAAACAGTATATTAACTTGCTCATTTTAAATTAATAATCACTTATGATACATGATGCTTTGCTCAATTTACCTTATGTGTAGCAAGATCATGGTTGAAAATGGATCATTAGAGACCAGTTAAGTAAAGAAATAAATAAGAATAAAATAAATAGCTTGATATTTAATATTTTCAAACCATGTTAATGATTTTTAATAGTTTTAAATTTTCATAATGCAATATTTTTTAACAGAGACATTGCCAATAAAATTATTAGAAGTTATTATTGAAATCTGGTGCAAATGTCCCTCTGAGAAATATGCGTTCTCAACTGACTTTTTACATGCTCCTAATGTTTGATCTTCGGCTTTGAATATTGAAAGATGGTACACAAAGAACTGAAAATGATGCATGAGTTATTCCTGGCTCTCATGTTTTCATGCATTTCTCTTCTTTGGAAGTGATGGGATGGGACTTATGTCATTCTACAACTGAAGAATCCCCACACTATTGCTAGGTCCAACACATTTAGGATACTCAAAACACATTCACAGTTTCTTTTCAACCAATATGTCCTCACAATCACTTGGCTCATGAATATTTTATTGCAGATTTTTATCTGCAAAAGTATTTATACATTTCCCCATGGTGTACAAAAAGTTTGATTGTATATTTACATAAGAATGTGATGAAAGTGAGTTGCTAGGTGGCTATAAAAAAGAATACAAAGCTGTTTAGAAAATGCACAGCCGTACTTACTAAAATATTTTTTCCTCTTGAGATTTGTTGTATAGACATTTATTTTTTAAGACTTCCACTTTTATGGGAAACCAACAGAGTGGTTCTAAACTCCACAGGCAAATGGAAATTGCTGAGTACTTGGCATATGATAACATACAAGGCAAGTTATTGTGAGGTGCTACATCCAATTAAGTCTGTGTGCATGAATACCTTAAAAGAAAACTAGAAAAATACCTGATGATGAATAAATGTGAATTATCAGATATAAAGTCAGTGTTAGAGCATTGCCACAGAAGTAAAAGCAAAGAAATCTTAATGGAGCTGCTCATAATACATGACAATACCTTGGAAAATGTTTGCTTGTCTCCAATATTAGTGATTATCATAGTCTGTGTATAAAGATCAAGGATTTTTCTGCAGAGAATAATGGAAATAACATATTAATTTAAAAATGATTTGTCATTATGTTAAGCCACAGTATATCGCTAAGCAGATGAGCAAATAAATGAGGTGAAACTAGTTGTGCCTCCTAGGAAAATATAATGGTATCAAAAGTTTAAAAAAGCAAATATATGCAAATCTAATTAAATGGATAGGGTCAGGTAGACAATGCAGACAGATAGCCTCATATACTTTCCTTTTGATGCCTTAATTTATTAATATGATTTATCTACTCCTTGATATAAGTATTTTTCTACTTTTCTTGCTAGTGAACTTGACAAATACTACTTACCTGAAATGCATTGCTTTTGTATTCTTAATCTCATCCTTATTAATTCACACATCTCTCTGTCTGATAACATTAACAAGAAAATGCTGTTAAGATACTCACAAGTAGCTGAATCATTACAATAAATGGACTTCTACCAACATCCCTGAAGGCATGATCTGGAAACAGACCTGGGTTTTTAAACTGCTAACTAGATGATGAAGACCAATAATCAAGCAAGAGGTGATGTTATCTCTGGGAACTGTTTTGTTGTATACGGAGCATAGGAATCTCCTTATATATGAAGGCAACTTTTCATAAACTAACTAGGGTAAGGACTACATGTCAGAACATTCTGAATGTCTGTCCCGTTTCCACGTAATGGCTAAAGCAAAACAGATGTTGTATCAATCAGGAATGCTTCAAGGGGCAAGGCCAGTTTTAGACGTACCACTTCTCTTACACTGCGAAGAACAACCAAATGTTTTTGGCTTCCTCAATACTCTCAGCATAAAGGATAAACCAGAATCCTATACTAAAGAGTCAGAGCTGTTTTGTCTGCAGGAATATTCTGTTCTAATGGTTACAGATAGTAAAAGAAGCATATTAGACAAAGTCAAAAAAGGAAAATGGGAAAATAAAAATAAAAGTAAAAATAAAATAAAGTAAATACAAGTAACCTACACATTGAAAATACAATATGTCATTATGGATCTACATTACAAGTTTGAAGTTTCAAAACTTCAAACTGCAAATGGTCAAGACCATAAGATCTTACAAAATTGTAGTAAAAGAAAAAAAAAAAAACTGTGTTTATATGTTTTTTCATGGGAGCAAGACCACTGCACCCCCATAGCCCTACTGAATAAATAAACCAACTCTGACATTGCACTAGTGAGGAAAATGGTAAATATGCCATTCTGCTCTATACGGTGATCTCCATTCAAAACATTCATTTCAAAACTTCGATCTTATAGTCTTGAACATTTGCGGTTTGAAGTTTTGAAACTTTGAGCATGTGAAGGGAATTGTCCATTACATACAAGGGTGATTTTTGCAAGTCATTCATGAACAGCATGAGAGCGCACAGTGGCACAAATAATAACATTTATGTATGTCATCCAACCCAGCAACCATGGAAATGGTGTAACCAAGTGGCACATGGCATATTCTACACATTGTATGTAAAGGGACTGGTCCAGTACATTGCAGGTACAAGGATAGGCATAGGGATCAACCTGAATGAGACAGCAAGAGTGGCATATGTGCATCACGAACATGTAACACGCCACAAATGGATAGAGTCCCACATCCACAACAGACACCCATTCCTCAAAACCCAAGTACACCCAGCACTGAGGAGCAGCACATACTATATAATAACCCTTATTTTGGTACAGAAGGAAGCCCACTCAAACAGCATATCAATGAGTGTTTATTACAAAATTACAAAACAGTGAAAGTATAAAATGATTAGATTGGAAATACGTATGCCATATAAGATAAAGCAGGTAACATCATGGCACACAAAGAAAGAATAGCTATCTACATCCTTCAGCTATACAGGAGTGAACTGGCCTGTTACCCGTATCCCAGAATATGCTGTGGTCACTGTGGGTGCCATGCAAATGCAGCAGTAGGTTATGAGGTAATTTTTTTGGCAGGAAACTAGATATATTGCCAGAGTAGACAAGTTTGCAGAGTGAATTAAGTACCTGCCAGCAGTTCCTGATGTGTCCCAATTCTAACTGTCTCAAGTTTTACAGAACTTTACAGATGTCTCACATTTTTGTTGTGTCAGTCTTAACATTTGAATGTGTTTCTTTTCTGGTAAATCACTGAGGATTATAGTCAGTAATAACATACATTAATAATTTATATTTATTATTGTTCAGAAAACCATCTTGATGCAAAGCCTGTTGCTCTCTCAAATTTTACACTATTCCTTGTAAAATATTTGCATTTTATTCTGGTATATCACTAAAGACAACAGCCAATAACACACAGCATTAGCATTTTGTACTTCTTGCTGTTTAGAAAATGTAAGATGATGCATAGCCTGTCATTCTATTAACTTCTGCATTGTACATCATGAAATGTTTGATTTTTCTGGCAAATTGCTAAGGACTAGCTTCATTCAGTAGCACTGGATATTAGCATGTTGCCCTTCTTAATGTTTATATAATGTATGTTTATGCAAAGATGGTTGATCTTTATATTGTTCAGAAAAGCATGTTACTAACTTTTGAAGTAAATTAGAGTAATATTTAAAAAGTGCCCATGATTTTTTGCTTTTTTACTTCCCCATTATGTTTGTCTTTATGTCTGTTTCTTAAGCAAATATGTAGAAAGCTTTGAATGTCCCTACATTTTCTTTATATTTTTGATTTTATCATTGCAAAATTTTATTTTGCTAGTCTATTGTAGAGGGGTGCAGTCACTAAATAATGACATTCATTTGAGTTTATGATTTCATTTCATTCAGAAAATTAATGCTATTATGCAAATTTGCCAATCTATCAAGTCCCTAAGTACGATTTTGATTTGCCTTTGTTTTTCCAATATTTTGACTTTGTCCCTATTGCTTTCATTAAGGCATTGAGAGAACAATTTATTTTATAAGAGTGGGGCATCCAAGATGTATCCAGACTTGCTATAAATTAGCTATAAATGGTAAGAATGTCTGTGGAGGAAATGACTATTGTGTGCTCATTGTTCTGGCTTTACATGATTTATGAGAGTTGTGTAAAACAACTTGAATACATAAATGTTTGGCTGCTGTTTATTTGGAAGAAAGCAAATTTTACTACATGGACATAATTTTTATCATAATCAGTTATCCAAAGTGCATTGACAAAAGTGCCTATAACTGGTGGGTGGGAGTTTGAGCAGTCTCTAGAAGAAAATAACTAACCCTCTTGTTGTCTGTTTAATTGAAACACTCACCAATCTGACTGAAGAAAGTAACTAACCCTCTTGTTGTCTGCTCAGTTTAAACACTCACCAATCTGACTTTGCAATAGTAATATGCATAGTTTATTGCATTTATTAAAACAATCTGACATCTGAGTTGTACAGTAAAATGAATGCAAGTGAAAGGTATGGAGGCCATCTGTTGGTGCAAATGATTTACCATGGTTGTTATTAAATCACTGTTAAACAGTAGTCCCTGATCTGATATGGCAGGCGTAGTATCAAACAGTATGTTTGCTAAAGTCATTGTAAAACCAGTGATCTAATTTACTTATTTATTTGTTGAATTTTGATTACCAGGAAAGCCCATTTTCAGAAGACGTCTTGAGAGAAAAGCTCCAGATTATTACAAAACATTTTAAAAACAATAATTTTACAATCTTCAAAAATTAAACAAAACATCTGTAGGTTAAATAATTATAATACATCACTGATAATAGAAAAACATTGGTTAAGAATTGATACAAGTTATATAACATTAAATATTTATAGAAATTTTAGACAGTTTGTAGAGAACTTAAAGCTAAGTTAGTCTAATACAAACAGAAATCGCAATATGAAGTTCATAGGTTCATGGGTGTGTACTAGGCTAATGGCTCTGGGGCCTTTACAAGCCTACCCATAGAAGTGCCCTGCCATTGTATCACCTGTCATTAGTTCCCAGTGCCTCTATCAAGTAGAGCCACTGGAGTGATCCCCTTGGTGTACTTTCTATTTACCATCCACTCATCAAGATTTCTCTTGAAGAGGGCCAGTCAGGTGCTCTGCTTGACATGTATGGGAAGTCTATTCCAGAGCATGGGCAGTCTCTGGATTATGAACCTGTCTCTTCAGCATGTTCTCTTGATTGTGGTAATGATTTTGAGGTCTTTGGAGCATGTGGTGTGGAGGGATTGGGATTTCATTAGATGTAGCATTAATAACAGAGTTGGGTCAAAAATGGTTTTGTAAGTCAAGCAGAGATCGCCTCTTAGTAGACTATATGAGACAGAGAATAGCTGGAGTTTTTTTTTAGTTTGTCCATGTAGGACATGTGTTTAAGGCCTAGGATCCTCTTTGTGAGGTACTCTGTGGCCTCTCCAGATGTTGCAGGTGTTTAGTGAGGTACATGCCAAATTGGGCATTATACTCTATGATTGGTCTAATGAGGGAAGAGTAGAGATAAATGATGACCGCTTTCTTTGTGGATGCAAAACCCTTGGTAATGAGATGTGCCACATAGAAGGACTTTCTGTCCACAGTGGCAATGTGGTGGTCAAAGAAGAGGTTGCTGTCAACCTGTATCCCCAGATCTCTTTTAATGCCTTCAGTGTTCAGTGGCCTCCCATCAATGTGATAATTAGTGGGAACTGAGTTTTTCCCAAATGAGATGGCAAAACATTTTTTGGCATTAAGCTTAACGTCATGGTTTCAACACCAGTCATTGTTCTCAGTGAGGCTTTTCTGTAGGATGTCTGCATCACTTGAGGAGTTAATAATGGCTCCCAGCTTTCAGTCGTCTGCAAATTTGGTCAGCCAGAGTCCCTCCATGTTGGCCTGGACTTCTGAGAAGTAGATGCCAAACAGGGGAGGGACCCAGGATGAATCCCTGTGGGACTCTAGTCATGACTGGTTTGCAGTCTGACTTGGAGACCGCTACTTTTACACTGCATGTTCTATCTGTAAGCCAGTTTGCAACTCACATAATGATATAGGTGTTGATGCCTAGTTTGGTGGGTTTATCAATAATTCCTGAGTGAGGAATAGTATCAAAGGCCTTGGCCAGATCGAGGTAGGCTGTATGAACTGCCTCACCTTGATCCACCACTCTGGTGACTAACTCAAAGAAGTCAACCAGGTTGAGCAGGCATAATCTACCTTTCACAAAACCACACTGCGTGGGATCTAGAGTTTGGAGATTCCCTATATCATTGTTAATTAGGTCCATGATGTGCTCCATAGCCTTACATATCAGACTCATCAGGCTAATGGGGAGATAATTTCCAGGGTCTGTAGTTTCTCCTCTTTTATGGAGAGGGATGACTGTAGCAGTGCACCATTCTGTAGGGACAAAGCCTGAGGTGAGGCTGTGAGTGAACAGAGCACACAGATGTGGTGCCAGTTCACTTTGTAATTCATGTAGAACACAGCCAGGGATATTGTCGAGTCCCATGGAAGCTATATTCTTGACCTTAGACAATGCAGCTTTAACCTGTGCTGCAGTAATGCAGGGGGCCTGACATTCTTCCTGTATTGAGATTGGTCCTTTAGGAGGCGAGAGAGGGGTAAAGTTGGCACTGAATCTGTTGGCCAGTATGTTGGCAACATCTGTTGGCTCAGTATAGGAGGTACCATTGTGCAGTAACTCAGAACAAATCTGGGTATTGCCATGGAGATTTTTGATATAACTAAAGAATGTTTTGTGGTTGTTTTAGTGTCTGCCACAATTCTGCCTGCATAGCTGGTTTTGGAGATTTTGATGAGGGATCCCAACTTTTTGTTGAGGCTAATAAGGGAATCTTTCCAGTCTTGGGACTTCACCTATTTCTGCAACAGTTTCTTACTTCTGTTGTAGAGTTTATTAATGGCAAGAGACCACCAGAGTGTTTTCCTTTTTTTGGAGGAGAATGTCTTGGTTCTGTTGGGTATGGCTAGTTCCATGCATTTATGTATGTGTTCGTACAGTGCATTGGTGTATGATTTGACAGTCATGCATCTATTTTCCATTGGCATGGGTGTCACGAAGTTAGCCATGTCTGTTTTTAGGAGTCCAAAGTCAGTTTTGGAGAAATTTTTTATGGTGGATAGCTTTGTGAGGGAGTGGGTCAGATGTGGATTTCCATGGTGATTTGTTTGTGGTTGGATCTAACTAGGGAGGAAGTCACTATTGGTGTAGAGCAATAGTTAGCAATGTTAGTAATAACCAGGTCAAGGATGTTGCTTCCTCTATTGGGGTAAGAATGATCTGGTCCAGGACATTGGAACTGATGAATTCCAGGAAGCATTTGGCCAGTGTATTCGTGCTTGAGTAGTGTTCCCAGATGATGGAGGGGTAGTTGAATTCTCCTAGTATGAGAGTGTTGGATTGGACCTTGATAAATTCCAGGGTACTTAGGAACATGGAGTGAGAGCGTTGAGACATAGTTGGGGACCTATAGCAGGCTATGAACTGGATCGCAATCTTACCCAATGTTAGTTGTACCTGAAGTATCTCAGATGCATTATGCTGGGCTACTAGTCTGGAGGTGTGCATATCCTTTATGAATATGGAGACACCACTGCCTTTGGAGCTTTGGTCCATGTTTTGAGGCCAAAACATGTGGAATGAGTTATAGCCTGGTAGCACAGGGGTGCTTTCTGTCACTTTAAACTAGGTCTCCATTAGATCCCCTTAGAACGACACCAGAAACTTAGCCAACTGTTGAAGTCAATCATTTTTTGTTTGTACAGTGGTATCATTCTGGGTGATGGTAGGATACTGTTCAGGGCTAGTGTCATACCTGCCTGGGCCACATAATCCAAGAGCTCCACCATGTGTCTTTTCATGTAGTCCTGGGAGGTGTATCTCAGATCATTCACACCCATAAGAACAATGACAGAGTCATGCTTGTACTTGTTGTGGAGTGATCTCAGTGCATGTGCTATTTGTCAGATTCTGGCACCTGATAGACAGCTGACTGTTACCCCTGAATGCCTCACTGTTGAGTCACCTATGATTAGTGTATTGAGAAAGGTGTTTAGCCTTAGGGACTTAGGTTGAGGTTCACACTGTGGAGGTGAGCTATGTGTCCTGTGGTTTGTGCTGGGTTGTGGTGGTCGAGTGTGTTTCTGTCTTGTAGGTCTCTGCTGTTTGGGTAAATTTTTATTGAGTGCCTCCGCAAAGGTGGATGTGTGGTTTATGTTTTTATGTGAGAGCTGTGTTAGTGGGAGTTCTGGAGGACTATGTATTCCATGTGGTGTGGTGCAGGTGTTGACCTTCTCCTCTTGACTAGCTAGTCCGGTCTTAGTTGGAGAGTGCATAGCTTCCAATTTGGTGATATAAGTACATCTCTCATAAGTCTTAGTGTTGGGAGGTAAGAGGAGGGGGTTGTCTGTCTACATGAGGCAGTTGCTACACTGCATCAAAATGCCCAAGTGCACCAGGTTTATAGGAGAAACCACAGGGAACTGCCCTTTAATCATGCCAGGAGGGTTGGTCATAACAAATAAGTACTGGAGCTATTTCCGTGAAGAATGACTAGTGCTGATGGCTCTTAGGTGAGCTATATTAATTGCCACAAAAACCTGTTGAAGTAAAAAGTGATTAGGCTATTTGAAGTGGAAGAGAGAAAGATCTAGCAAGATCTAAGAGAAAAAACTGAAGAGCAGACTTTCTGGCACCAGTAATAGTTTACCTCAGCTTGACGCTGCTGAGCGGAGCTTAAACAAGCGCAAACCCATGCAAACATGGGCTTTTAAACCAGAAAGTTGAAAGGGATAAAAAAACTGCCCAAACATTCAATAAACTACAATTTCTGGGCCAGAAACCACTCCTCTTGTGGCAGATAGGCTACCTAGTGCTTGCCACTCCCACTGTAAGCTAGAAGGCTTCCCTCCAACACAGAAAGGCTGAAGTGAAGGAAAATGGGTTTATGGTATATTTAGAGAGAAAGTCAGGGAAGACAATTTGATAGAAGTAAGGAATTAAGTGATGAAGGGAGAGTAAGGTGGTATAAGGAATGAAAATGTACTTAATCACATTTAGAGATATACTCTATCCTGGTTTTGAGCAAGAACAGAGCCAGATTTTAGCTAGGAAGTCTCTCAGAGTGGTTTTGAAAGACAGGAGATAGGAAGAATATTGACCTGATAGAAACAGATAAGGCGTTCCAGGCCTTGGCAACAGTGTATGAGTACAGGCAATGCCCAGTAGACCTGATTGGTTTGTAGACGGACAGGAGATTTGGTTAATGGATCGCAATGACAGATTGGGAACATAGTTGCGTAGAATGCTTTTTAGTGCTGGACAGGCAGATGAATGCTGGATAACTTTATAGTGGTAAGAAGTTGTATATATATTAGTTGATGTGGCAGTTCTAAACAGTTTAAGCTTTTAATGCTATACAGTAGTCAGTTCTGAAAGGAGTATTTGCTGAAAATTTAGCAACTTTGTTATAGCATTGTTCAAGTTTTAATTTTTGTGAAGTCTGGAGGTTAGTAAGCATGGGAGCACAATAAAGAAGTATGGGGAAGAGATAAGTAGGGGCAAGTGTAGTTTTAGTTGCATCAATGAAAATGTTTTTGGCTCTGTTAAGCATCCCTGGTTTTTGATTTTTTTCTTATGCAATTTTGTGTATGCAGGTTGAATGTAAGCTTATCATCCAATATTACCCCTAATAATTTGTTATGAGAAGTGACTTGAATGGTTGTATTATCAAGAGAGAGGACTTTAAATTAATTTTTTAATGAGAGAGGGAGTGGGAGGAAAAAAAGCAGTAGTTTGGTCTTTTTTGAGTTAACCATGAGTTGTGAGTTATGAAGCCATGTTTCAGTCGCTGTTAATGCTTAATGAGTAATTTCTTGGCGGTGTACCATGTTGTCAGATGTGTAAATGAAAGTGGAATTGTCTGCATATTTTATTAGGGTGGCCTGCTGTGTGGATGTATAGAGGTGGCCTATTGTATGGATGTGCAGGGGTCATTGATGAAAATGTTAAAGATGAATGGACCAAGGATAGAGCTTTTTGTGGTACACCAGTGATGAGTGGGAGGTAAGGAGACAGCATGGAATGCCATTTTACTGACTGACACTTATTGGATAGGTAGTTCTTGAACCACAGAAGGGTGGTCTGAGAGAGACATAGTAAGGGCATTTGAAGTAGAAGTTTACTGTGACAAGCTGTGTCTAGGCTTTAGACAAGTCTAGAAATAAGGAAGAGACTAATTTGGCATTATCTCTAGCTTTATTGGCAGTATTTATATAAGTTAGAAGGGCAGTGCCTGTACTATGTGAAGAATGGAAGCCATGCTGTGTAAGGGATAGAAGTTCTTCCTGCAGGAGATAGTCTAGCAATTGTTTTTGAATATATTTTTTAAGTATTTTAACAAGGGGAGATAAGACTGCTATAGATCTAAAGTTATTAATGTCTGTTGAAGTTCCTGGTTTGTGCAGAGGTATAATGTGTGACTTTTTCCAGAGAGAGAGGGAATGTGGGATTCCTGGATTGACCTATTCATAAGATTTGAGAGAGGACAGTTAATGCTATTGGCTGCTATTTTTAAGTACTCACTTGGGTGGTCATCAGCTGAAGAAGAGCATGGTTTAAGTTTGTTTAAGAGTAGTTTAGTTTTATATAGGATGTGGGCACACGTTTGAAGGTGAAAGTGGATGTGGTAATATGTGGATTTTGGGCAGGGTTGGAATTAGATGTTGAGGAATCCCTGGTTAGAGATGCTATACTATCTAGAAAAGTCTTTCTCAAACTTTTCTGATAATACCCCACTTGGACAAAGCACATACCTCTGTGGTCCACTAGCCCCTTCCATAAGTAACATTCATAGCCGGCCTTAGGCATAGGCCAACTAGGCAGCCGCCTAGGGCACCACTCTAGTAGGGGCACTTTTCCAGTAAACTGGGCGGTGAATAGACCAGAGTGGGGGCACCAGGTGGTTTGGAGGGGTGCTGTGGAGCCTTTTGCCTAGGGCAACACTTGACTTAAGGCCGACCCTGCTAACATTTACAGATAGGTCATACTTTACTGCCACAGGTGAGCTTACAAATGCAACACTGAAGTGTAATATGTGGGCTTCACATTTATTGTCAGCTCTGAACTGATTCCAACTAAAAATTAAGTTGAATGAAAATTAGAAGTTGGGATCCAGACTGTAAATAATATCAAGAAGTGACATAATTGTAAAGTATATAATTATTTATTCATGGAATTAAGTGGGTACACATAAAAAAAAATATATATATATATATATATATATATACTACATAAATTAATTTGAAGAATAGCACTCCTTGTTTTCAGAAACCAGCAGAAATATTTAATAATGAATAATAAAATAAAAAAAAATGAGAATACCTGGTATCTAGTTACAATAAACACCAGAGTTTCATTCACAGGAGATAAAAAAATAACACAGTTGGATAGTTTCACAAATTTGCAGAAAAACAATGCTTAACTAATCTCACTGTATTTCCTGACTGTCTATTTTATTTTACATGTAATCACCACCTTTTCTCCAAAAGTCATCAATTTTAGGAGGAACTAAGAAGGACAGAGTTAAATTAGAGTCAAAATCAGGGATGTCCCTGAAAATAAGGGACAGTTGAGAGGTATGATATCACTGACACCAGTGTAATGTCTGTTCATGTGAAAACTGTATATACTGCACAAACAGTATATATATAAGGCTTATAAGCAATAGTTAATAAAATTATTGAACAAACACTGACTACAACCAGTTAGTCAAACAGATGACTTCCTCAAGCCATATTATCATTCACACCAACTTTACCCATCTCTCTCCTGTTTTCCTAATTTCTATTCTTTCTATTTCATGGTGGTATTCCTGCTTCTAATGATGTTCTTCCACCTCCAAACATCATTGTGTCCTTCCCATACCAGAGCGATATTTCTGGAGCCATCTGTCAAAGTAACAATTTTGAGATAAGTCTCATTTTATTAAGAACTTTCTTGATTTTGTTATACTTTTTAGAAGAGACTACTGGGAGCTAAGAGGTGACATATAAGCTGTTTGTGTTGGGGGCCACATATCAGTGTGTGATTGTTTGTAGCCACATCTTCTAGGGGCGGGCAATTCTTAAATGCTGACAGTCCTTTTCTATATATAAAAATGAGTTCTGATGATTATCAAATAACTCTAAAACCCTTATTTTTTATTTTCAGTGCACTATTTTTTTTCTGGAGCAACATAGTAAAACACAATAAAGGAAATACAGGAAAAATACATCAGCCCTAGTATTTCAGCTAGGTTCCTTCAGGTGCTTTTCTACTATCTGCTCAAGCTTTTCTGCTCATTGCATTATTTCTTTATAGTCATTTGCTCAGTACATATTGTAGAAGTACATATGGGTTTAAATAATAGTATATTTCAAATAGTCACTCCTTCTCAGAGCTAGAGTGACTTTGGAGTGAAAACAATAAGGTAAGTCAGTGTGACAGGGTCACTGTGCAAGAGTATATTTGAAGTGTAGTACACTGCTTCAGAATACAACTTCTAACTAACAATAAAATATAGTCCTACTTGAATGTAAATGTACTGAACAAAAACACATGCAAAACCTGCATCTCACATTATGTTCTAGTGATGGATAGGCTACTACCATATGTATTAAGTTAGAACATTTCCTGTGTTGTATCTAGCCAAGAAAGTTTGAGAGGCAAGTGACTTTAGAAAAGAAACACCCCGTACTGTCTTATTAAGTAATCTGATGATAGAAGCATGTCAATGCTGCACAGAAATAGTAAGTGATTGAGGTCACACCAAAAACAAAATTTTAATACAATTTGACAAATATATCATAATTAATATAATATATAATAATATGCAATGTATGGCAACCAGCAATGTCGCATATCTAAGCATTTCATGGAGAACCGCTGTTAACAACTCCAGAGCTTTAACCTTTCTGACAGACTGCAACTAAGTAAATCCAGCAGACTGAATCCATGGGCAATGGACAAACTCCAGCAGGCACCTCAAACACCTTACCAGTAAAGCTCTCAACTTATTTGTTTAAGAACTGGGGAAAAAACCTGTCATTTTCCCAGTGCCAACAGGGTCTCTCATCCATGCGCTCCATAACGATCACTGATGCATCTCAGACAGAAGAAAGAAACACCACTTCATTCTCATTTTAATGACATTTGCAAGAGAGAAAAAAACAAAACACTAGACAGAAAACCACTTGTAGTTTAGTCAGTGTGTTACATGAAGGAATTTATGGACAGTGCCCTCTCTCTACTGTATAACATGATAACGTAAATACAATGATTTGCCCAAAGTAATCCACCTTAGTTTTACACAATAATTTCCTTTCCCCTTAGCTCACCTCCCAAAACAGTAACACTTTCCAATTAACACATCTTTTACCTTTGAGAGTGAAATCCGTGTTTGGCTCATTCGCATAAAGTCAACGACTTCCTACTTGGTGCAAGCGCAAAAAATGTCTGCCCATAGCACAGGAAATCACATATAGTCAGGGGATTAGCAGGAAGAACTGTAAAAATGCTGCAAAAACCACACCTAAGCAGTAACAGTTCCATTATTGTGTTAACAGAAATGTTAACACAATAAACAGAACTGTTTCTGCTTAGCCATGCTGAAGTTTTGTTTTTCACACTTAGCATGAAGTAGCCAGGATATTTATTTAATAAGAATATTTGTGGCCCACTAGGAAAACCTTGTGGCCCAGACCATGGACAGCATTTTGAGAAAGGCTGATTTAGAAAATAAGTGTTGAACTGTACTGCAGTTTGGAGTGGTGAATTATCGGGAGAGGGGTTTGGGTTGAAATTTTGGCCGGGAATTAAGATTTCTTTAATGGATGTCCAAACTTTTTTTAGGGTTGTGTTTAGTATTATTCTGAAAGTTACAATAGTATAGTTTTTTTGTCTTCATTTATTTGCTTTTTCGTATGATTGTAAAACATTTTAAAGTTTTCAAAATATTAAGGTGTTTTATATTTTTGCCATTCTTTCCATGTTTTTTCTCTATCCTGCATTAGCATTTTACTCTTTTTGGATAGTCAAATTGAGTTGTTTGTTTTTAGCACCTTCCTTAAGTCCTATTAGCTACAAGGTTATATAGGATATTTAGGAAAAAGTTGTATTGAATTAATTTACAGCATCTTCTAAGGGGACGACTTTTAGGAAGTTCCTGTTAATAGATGATAGTGTAGTAATAAACATTTCTGGGATAAACCTGGAAAGGTTGCATGTTACTTTATAAATATGCTGTTTAACTGGATATGTGAGATCTGGTCATATAGACTGGGAAGTGATCACTGAGAATGTTTGACATTGTACTTGTGATGATGTATTTGCTAGGGTCTGATACTAAGATCCAGTCTAATAGGGATCTTGATGTCTTACTAGAATGAGTGCAGCTATTGATTAGTTGTGTGAAACCATTTTAAGTTCATGCTAGATGTAGAGGAGTCAGAGTTTATGTTCAACCAATTGACATTCACATAACCTAGGCATGTTTCCTCTTGTAGAAATGTTATGGATATCCAATGTAGATTATCTTCCAGTATAGCTATATTGTCGCCAGGAGGGATGTAAAGCATAGTAATACATATTTGTCTATAACTGTTTACTTCGAGAAAAGCAATAAGAAGCTCTTCTGAACTGAATTTTGGTGTTGGTCTGCTGTAAGGGGAAATGTGTTAGATGCTGGGAAATATTAAAGCAATGGCAATGTAATTGCTTATACTTATCAGCAAATATGTGTGGGAAGGGCTTGCAACAAATTTAAGAGTAGCTAGTTGGCCATAAATTCTTTCAGTTTACATCTTAAGCATCAGCAGTGTACATGATAAGGATCTCTGGCACAGTGTCAGAACTGAGTAGCATTACAATATCTGGTTGAGGTCTTGGCTGTGGCTTCTGTTTGGAGTCTGCATGCCCTCCATTTTTCACTGTGAGTTTACACTGTTGATCTGGTTTCTTCCAAGACTACAAAGATATGAAGTTGGTGAATTGGCATTCTTCCAATGTCTTGAAAAATAAAGTCTTCTGTTCCACTGGAATATGTTTCTCCTTTATTGTAAAACGTTACAAATGAGCGCTTTCGTCTGCTCAGGGCAGACTTCTTCAGATAAAAGAGTCACTGGTACACAATCCTTTTATATAAAATGAATACAAACAATAATTCAATTAAATTCACTTAATTAGATTACCTTAAAGGCATAAGGTACTGGAATCTAGTCCAAATGACTTGAATCAGACATGCCTCTAGTATTTTTCCCCTAACCTATTCTAAAATACTTGAATGTATGGATTTTTATTCGTAAAATAAAATCTATAATGCTAAAAATGTTCAATCCTAAAACTTGCATGTACAAAACATGTAAAAATAAGTAAAATTAAGCATAAAAAGAAAAAAAAAAAAAAAAAATATATATATATATATATATATATATATATATATATATATATATATATATATATATATATATATAGACCCAAATGTTGTACTGTGTAAAAAGTTCTTGTTATTTTCCTTATCATTTTGAAAAGTTTTGCCTCATTATTGCTTACACTACTTTAAACACTACCTGCCTTGCCTTCCAGTATAGCCTTGATATTAATATATTCGTTGAGGCCAGGTCTAATATTTGACATTCTTCCAATGTCTGTAAGTAAGTGTGCAGAGCATGTTTTGTGTGTGTGTGTGTGTGTGTGTGTGTGTGTGTGTGTGTGTGTGTGTGTGTGTGTGTGTGTGTGTGTGTGCGCATCTTGTAATCAATCTGTCTTGTCAGGGGATATGTCATTATATGTGTGCTTGTGTGAAAAATTAGTAGAGCTTGAAATAGACTGGATTTCCAGGGGCAATGTTAGCATGTTTCTACATCTTATGAAAGACCTGGCTTGTTAAGGACAGTGTCAGTATCAGGGTCCTTTCATGTGAAATTAGTATTGATTGTCCTAGATCTGTTATTCAGGGAAAGTTGCAGTGTGTGTGTGTGTGTGTGTGTGTGTGTGTGTGTGTGTGTGTGTGTGTGTGTGTGTGTGTGTGTGTGTGTGTGTGTGTGTGTGTGTGTGTGTGTGTGTGTGTGTGTGTGTATATAAAAATAATGTCACCAAGTTTTATCTGTTGACAGGCATAATATTTTTGGGGACATACATAACTCTTCTGGACAGCAGTACAAAAAAGCTAGCAAGTCTTTATGTTTCAAAAATAAGGCAGAAAATGTATCATAAAACATACAGACCCTCAGAGCTTCTGGGGTTCTGGTGTTCCCTACACCTCAGGCTACATAACTGGATTTTGACACAGGCTTAGTAGTGGCTTTTGCCCTAAAGCCCATCTAATCTAAATCTGGCCCTGTTTAGAGATGTGCACCAAAATTCTCTACAGGTTGTCTGCGGGTTATGGATATCGCAGTCCTTATTTCTTTAACATTATTCACCAACGTCAAAGGTGCGCATAGAATGTCACTATAGCTTGCTAGGGGAAATGTACTGTTTAGAAGAAACTAATTGTAATACACCATGATCAATATTTTTTTTCACTTTCCTCTCAATCAAACATCATGTAGAGCTGATTATTTTTAAGGAAGAATACTGCTATATAGATCTATTAGCAATAGTTTCAATGATGGTGCTGTTTTATTTGCTCTTCCAGTTTTGTCCCAGTCTGACATCAAAGTGATACATGAAATGTGGCTGTATTATAGGATGAGTGTGGACCCACCCCCGAACCTTCCCAGTCCAGTGCTCAGCTCTCACCTGAAATCACAAGCAAACACCAGCCAGCACCATGGTCATTCAGTCCTACTCATTTTCAACCATCTCAGTTATAATAAATGGCATAAAAACAGTTTTATTTATTTTTTCTTGATGGACAATGTCATCCTGCTTCTTATACATTGTACTTCCCATTCCTTTTGCAGTAAATCTAAGCATCAAAATCTTACCACCCATGAATAAAATATTCAGTAAAATGTATACTCTGCTTTTTAGACTTAAATGGCCCTTAGCTATATAGATATAGATATAGCTATAGATATAGATATAGATATAGATATAGATATAGATATAGATATAGATATAGATATAGATATAGATATACCCCCAGATTCATGAAGCTCGGAGCAAGTCCGGCGTAAGGCTTGCGCCGGCCGTGCAGCGTAGATGTGGAGTAGATACGCCATATGCATATTAATGAAGGCATGCAGCCGCCACAGCCACGTGCATAGGAAACATGCACGAGTGCAAGGGGCATATCGAAGTTGCGCAGGGAGGCGTGTCAATGTCAGCTTTCGAGGAGCAACCTAAACTGCTGAATATTATATTCCACCAGCAATAGTAATCGTCCCTATCAGTGTCCGTGGAGACTGAAATGTATGCAAAGCAGAGTCCCTGCGAACAGAAAATGAAGAGTCAAACACAAATGCACGGTAGGGAATAATGGGTCCCTACCTATGAACAAATGACAGGAAAACTGTGTGCCTGTAGTCTAACGTAGTGTTGATAGCTATACCATGTGAAAGTGAAACGTATCAGATGTTAGCGCACCTCCAGTAGGTACGTCCAGTCCAACGGAGAGGGTCACCAGCCGACCCATAATTTGAGGGAGGGAACATAGCTGTGCAGATGTGTCCATAACAAAATACATGAGGAGAAGTGTAGATATAGGTAGTGACCGTATGTCTGAATCATATCCCACAAGCCATGTAATAGTCACATACAAAAAGTATGTCTGTATTTCACATACCAAATGTGATAGGAAATAGCATACTCATGTAAACGAAACAGAAGGAGCATATAAATGAGCCATAACAACATGGACACATGTAGGCCGAAAGGAACAGTATGATCCATACCGTTGACCAAGATTACCACCTGTCCCACTTTGCGAGCGACAGTCTCTCCGTGGGCAGATGTGTCCTGACACAAACATGCAAAACTGGCAAATGTCCAGAGAATATAGGACATAATTCCTCTGTAGACATCATGCAATAGTTGCATTAAACATATTTCACTGGATGTATAATACATAAATGTCATAAGAAACAGAATAATATACCAAAATGCTACAAGAATAAGCTTAGATACAGGCAAGAATTGTAAGTTCTATCTGCCGAACTGACCGTGGGTATGTGTCAGCCTGTAAAATATGCTGTGTTCACCGCAACTGTCACAGTAGGGTTGCCACCCTTACAAATGGCCAAAGTGGGACATGTTTGGTACAGACATCAGACTGTACAGGCCGACACATACCCACGGCCAGTACAAAGGACAGAACATAACTGTTTTGCCTACAGAAAAGCCTATTCCTGTAGCATTTTAATTGCTTATTCTGTTTCTCATAACAGTCAGGTATTTCAGATACAGAATTAACTGTTTAATGCAACTATCACATAAAATATAAGAAATATGTTTGTCCTAAAATCTCAGGACATTTGCCATGTTGACAATTACATGTCAGGACACAACTGCCCAAAGAGGGACTGTCCCTCGCAAAGTGGGACAGGTGGCAACCCTATGTCATACTGTGGCCAATTGAAAAGGTGGAAACACAACCGGTGACTGTGGGGAGGCAATGTCCACAATGGTCAGACATGTGTAAGGAATAGCTTGGACATAGGAAAAGGTGCCATCCTACCAATGAGTAGAACAGGCTGGCAAACTCCAGAAGTCAGCTGTATAATCCGAATGTGTATGTGACACAGTCAAATGGGTAGTACCCAGATACACCAACCAAGTAATGAAAGTGAAGTAAGGGCATGCACCTATGTGCGTGAGGTATAGCATGTGGAAAGCAAACATGGCAGGGTAGTCCACACAGCCATAAAGGTACCCGACACATGTAGGGTAGTCAATGTGTAACTCTGGCCATGTCATGGGCCAACAACTAAAGTAGTGCTCTATGGGGTGTGAGTAATTCTCGTGTGAGGGGTGTGGGTTTAATGGTAAATTCCTCAAAGGCGATACTTGTGTCATATGCAGAAAAGGTGAACCGGAGGTGTATGAGGGGGCAGCGGGTGAAGTGGAAAGAAACACAACCTCATGTAGAAACAGCTGCAAGACAAGCAGACAGGCCATAGTGTAGAACACAATCCCACAAACATATGAATATGGAAATATGCAAGACAAATGTATAGATACGGCACAATCACATACCCAGAGTTGGGTCCTGATGGAACTGGCCATAACAAATGCAACACACCTGGATGCATAATAGCCTACCCAGCATACCTTCCACAACACACAACCTGCCACCATACCAGAACGTCCACCAAATCCAGCCGTACTTGGTCCACTGGTTTGTTGCAGAAACAGCTACACACAGTGACCCCTATGCATATGTAGTAGGTATTGTCACCCTAGGCAGTGTCAGGATTGCAAACCATGTTTCCCCTGCAGGTAAAACCCCCTGCACGTTTTCGTGCAGCCACAAAAATCTTCGTTATCTAACTTGTTTTGGTTTTGACCAATTTTTGGGATATCCCTCATGGGATGACCAACTTGTGTAAATAGTAGAATGGGTATGATGACATGATGTCCAATCCAGTAGATATCTGGACACAAGTCAGAACATGCAGTGGAGGTCCATGGCACTGTCCCTACCACACAGGATAAAATACCTTCCCGTGACACACGTGTCCAGACACGAATAGGAGGGAGAATATAATGCCTACATTTGCAAACGGCATGAGGGCGAGGACGACACTACGTAAACAGGTCAACCGTGATCAAGTGTGAGGGACACTGACTGTGTGCAGTCATGACTGACCATACCTGTCAACCTGTGTGAGCAAGATATCTGGACAGAGCCGTGAATATAAGTGAGACAAAGGTCCAAAATCAGGGACAATTTGTAAACATATCTCTTAGAAACATAGAATTTGATAGAATAACAGTTTGCACATTGGCATTAATGTCTGGAGTATGAAGTCTGAAACCCAACTGTCTGTCAGCACGTTCCGACTGCAATCTTTAATGCTGAGCTACTGCCATGCCAGAACACAACAGCGTATTACAGAAGTCCATGCCATACCACTCAACTGTCCGGATATTCGCAGAATGACTAGGGTCACCACCTGTCCCACTTTACGAGTAACAATCCCTCTGTAGGCAGTTGTGTCCTGTGAAAAAAATCAAGACATAGCAAATGTCCTGAGAGTTTATTTCCTAATTTACTTTAATAGTCACATAAAACGGTCATTTTATATATGAATCCTCAATATGTTATGTGAAGTAGCATAAGCAATTCAAATGTTACTAGAATAAGCTATTATATGTACAAAAAACGTTAAAGTTCAGTACTATGCATGGCTGTAGGTATGTTTTGTCATGGAAAATCTGACATCTCTACAGAACATGTCCCACTTTGGGCAGTCGAAAAGGTGGCAACCCTAAGAATGACCACAGGTTCTCCCCATAGTGTTGGTTTGAGGATTGACGTCACTAAATAATGAGAAATATCCTGAGTATGAGACTCCACAACCTGCAGAAAAGTCATGCTAATGCAAAACCTAGCATTCTATCAACATTCTAAGCTTGTAAGAGCAATCATTAAAATGTGACCCTAATTGTCCCCCCATCGTGTAGGTTTTGCACAGGTTTGGTGCTCTAAGAGGTTGAGAGGTATGGTCCGTACATATTTACAGGAACAGCCCTTCACACTTGTGTAATTTACAACTGCATACCTGTAGTCACTTCATGTCCAAAAATAATAATCCCCGTATGACTGTATACAGGTAATAGTCAAATGTGAATGGGAACACCCCTCACCGTGGAGTATGGACTATAACAACCCCACCCATAATATGTAATGCCAACAGAATAAGCTGCTGACAGGTGCCCAAACACCTGTGTCTATAAACACAGGTAAAACTTCAAAATAGGGAGATAATCCCTGTCCATATGCTTCGTCTGACATTTGACCTCGGCCAGGGAAGTTCCGTTCACCAGGTGGACAAGCCTAAACCCAGATCACTACATAAACACCCTGACAATCAAAGACCTGTATGTGGCTGGACTATATGCCTTGGTGTTCTGCATATCCTCGGAGTGATTAACAATGCAGCCGGAGTCCACAGCAGTAGGCAATAGGGAATGTGTAATATGTGGTACCGCCTTTTTCCCAGCAGGAGAATGGATGCCTGTGTCGTAGGTGAAGCATATGTTGATGTAGCTAAGTACTATGGGTATGCATATCAATGAGGGAGAACACCAATAGTATAGTGGTTCCGGTATCCGGCCAATGTGAATGCAGTCCCGGTTGACCTACGACCACTGTACATATAACTTGAAAGTGTAATGAAAGCGTTCGTGCAGTACACACATTTAAATATGTAAAGGTGAACATGTGTTTTGCAGTAGTTCGTAAACTGGAATACAGATATGTAACTGTTACGGTCAGAATTCTGAAAGTTCACGGAAGCATAATTATCTATGAAACACATGTGACCCACAATAAGGATATGCAAGTGCGCCTGCGCGTGTGTAATCCGCTCACAGAATAGAAAATGAATGGTGTTTTCCCCACGTTCTATGTACATGGCTCATACCTGTTAAACCCGTAAAGTATAAAACTGGACAAAGCCATGACAACAACTGGTACAAATAGGGACAATCCCCAGATATTGCCCTAACAAACATAGAAAGTGGATAGAATAATAGGTGTGTCACTAGCATGGATTCTCTGAAGGGTATGAAGTCGTAACCTGAAATGTTTGTCATTATTTACCAACGTCAGTCTTTAATGATATGCCACTAACTTGCCAGATAGACAAGGTTATGAAAAACGGACCAAAGATAAGAGGCAAACAGCTGTACATGCAGCAGAAATTTGTACAGTTGAAAGGTATGATATGGAGATATATATACACATATATCCACAGACATAATCCAAAGCAAATTACGAGATGAGGAATGTACAGACATATGTATATATGTACATATATAAATCTATACACACACGATGCATGAATAGATATATACACAACAAACATATGTCCCTGTACATATAACACATGTACATAAATAGGTCACGGTATAGCTAATATGGATAGACAGACAGACATGCATGAAAGGAGAATACACTGATGGTTTCCAAACCATTGCCCGGAAAGTACCAGTGTGACAGGGCCTGCAAGTTCTACACATTAAACATGAATATAGGTGTCCTTTGCAGGACCCCAAAAATTGATCCTGTACAAAGTGCCAACCGTCATTGATGCAAAAGAAGTCACACCTGCAACTACGATATAGGTGTACATGCAACAGTAGCAGGTGCAAGGGTAATAACACATGGGTCGATTAAATGTATGACGTACGAGCTGATATCCACAGAGTGGGGAGTGCTCGGAAGTGTCCTCAGACTTTATTATTGCTCACATTAAACATGTCTAATGGGTACTGTGGAGGTGTGTCAGGTATGGGAATAATGGGTATGCAGAATTGGGCCAAGGTGCTGGTTGGCACAGATCTATTAGGTACGCCCCATGGGAGTGATCAATATACCTATGTGGGTATAGCACACGCTTACATTCTCCAAAAAGGTGCAACCCATCTACTGGATATTGTGTAAACCATTGGGGGAAGATGTAGGGACCTATATCAGTATCATGTAGGCGATTATCATGGATGGACACGCGTACGACCAAGATGGTAACCATACCTTCCAGAATGTCAGAATAAGACAGCTGGACTAAGGCATAGTACACAACAGACAAATAGGGACTATATTAAATATACCTCAGACAAAGTCAGACCGTTGATAGAATAATTGCATAGTCAGGAATATGAATGTTATGAGAGTTAGTAATCATGAAATAGAAATGCCAGTCATGATTACCTAACCGCACAGTCCGTCATGGCTTGCCAGCAATCTACCAGAAAGGCACATTATCATGACAAATGTAACAGAATCATAGGTCAGACCCCAGGGCATATACCCATAATGTGTACAGGTGAGAGGTATGAAGGTAACCCATCCTAATGAAATGTACAGAACTAATGATACTAGGTGGACAGGTGAGAAGAAAGTTGTCAGGACAAATGACAAAACATGTACAAGTCATAAGCATGTTTGTCCACAAATGTGAATTACAATGTATGGCCTGTGAAAGTCAGTGTGGAAGGTTAATAGACTCAAAAGACATGTATCCTTCAGGGTGTTATGCAGTGTCACCGATACAGTGTCTAGTCCCCCATACTCGTATGTGAGCTCTGCCACTGACGGAAAGCGCAAATACCGGCGTACACATAAAGCACATGATGGAATAATTAGTGTGGATAAGCACCTGTTGACCTGTGTGAGGAATATAACCCAGTGAGTGGGTGTGTCCTGCAATAGGAATATAATGTTAACTGGCTTGTGATGGCGCCATGTATTGTGTGTATTGGCGTAAGGAAATTGATGTCCAGTATCAGAAACATACCTCGCAACTGTACGAATGTGCAGATGTATGCCTCATATGTGTGGTGTGTTCCTCTCACAATCTATACCTGTCTGCCAAATACCTGAGAACTGACGTCATTAAATAATGATAAACATATGTGTTTAAGACCCCAAATCCCTCAGAAAGGTCATACTAATGCAAAACCTATAATACTGTCAACTATCTACGTTTGTAAGAGCAATATGTAGAATCTGCCCCTATCTGTCCCCCCATCATGTTAGGCTTTGTACAGATGTTTTGCACTAGGAGGTTGATAGGTATGATCTGAAACAGATACATGTCTGAGGAAACAGCATTATTGACTGCAAGATAACTCAGAAGGTATGAAAAGCGCTGCAGTAGGAAGTTTAGTATTGGCCGCAGGTATGTGCTGACATGTCAAATGACACAGCAGTCTACATGAAGTACCTATAGGGCTGTCACCTTTACCAATGATGACAGTGGGACATACCCACAGCCATGCATACACCACAAATAGACATAGCACACAGCAAAGCCTAGGCCATGATACATGAAGCCTCTGGCATGTATGAGTAGAGTGAGAGTACAGCAAGGAAAGATGACTGCCAGGCTATTCAGCAAACACCCGTAGGGGCGTGCAAGTCCGTCCGTAACACAAACATCGCACGGACAATGTTGGGATTTGCAACATACCCCATTTGTATGTGTAAGCTATGCAAATGATGTAATGATAGGGTTGCCACCTTTCCAAATGCCCAAAGTGGGACATTTGTGCTACAAACATCAGATTTTGCAGGGCAAAACATACCCACGGCCAGTACAAAGGACAGAACTTCAGTTTTTTGCCTGAACAAAAGTCTATTCTTGTGGCATTTTAGTTCCTTATTCTGTTTCTTATAACATTTAGGTGTTTCAGATACAGAATAACTGTTTTATGCAACTATGACATAAAATATAGAAAATAATTTTGTCCGAAACTCTCAGGACATTTGTCACTTTTCTCACATTTTTTGCAGGACACAACTGCCCAAAGAGGGACTGTCCCTCGCAAAGTGGGGCAGGTGGTAACCTTACGTAATTATGCAATACATGAAACAGTTAGCTGTCCATGCAAGAGCAGAGTTATGTGCAGAAATGTACCCGGATGTTATGAAACTAATGTTTTGCACGTTGCTAAATGGAGCAATGACAGCTGCAAATACAGTATGAATACAGTCGAAGAAGCATGCCAATGTCCACGTCCAAGGCCAGTGGCGGCTTTGTCCATTGGATATCAATGAACCAGTAGTTGTCCTCCCCGCTCCCTGGTGTGGAAGCATAGCACAGTGCCACGAGAACGCACTGCGCTTCAAAACAAGACATATGGATAATATACATGCAAAATGTAGGTTTAGTTAGATGTTGGTACACCATGCAGATGAATGGCAAGCCGGAGACAACATGGCTACTGCGTACTGGTACTTATGTGTGGAAACACTCTGTCAGAGATGTAACGAAGCATCTGTAGGCAATGTGAGGCAAGTGAGGCTGAGGATAGTGAATCACAACATGTCATGTCATGTCATATGGGCCAAGCCTCCACAGTGTAGTGTAGGTTAAAGGGACTATTAGAGTAGAAGATAGGTGACAACATGAGTGTGTATGTACAAAACACTGTAACCTCACCGGAGCAGTGTCACATATGTGCTGTCAGTACTCAGTGGAAGAGACGTGTCATGAGCTATCCTAGGGAATGTCAGGAGACTGATGGAGTACACCATGGATACCAGCAATGTGACCTGCAAACCTGCCCACAGTGTGTCTGCACCCGTGCGTGCCAGTAAGCCTGAGTAAGCATGTGTGAGCGCGTGTTAGCCTGTGTGCGCGTGTGGAAGAATGAGCAAGCTAGTGTACAAATGGTGAAGCCCGTGTAATGTCATGTATGCATTTGTAAGCATGTATACATGTGTACTACACACATCACACATGTACTGCACACACAGACACACATGCTGCCAATACTACACACATCAGTGAAATGGCACATGGATGGAGACTACATCATCAGAAGTAACAGTACTGTAAACTATGCTACAGTGGTGGTCATAGCTGCAATGCATCATGCCTGCTGAAGTACACCTGGAAGTAACACACTGTGTGTTAACAGCATGCTAACATCAATACAGTGGAACAAAGCCAACGTGTGCAGCAGCACCAGGTTAGTCAGATCCTGCATCAATGTTACACATCACAGGTGGTGGCACAGGTGACATCATATGCACAGGGTGTGGTGTTAACATGTCCAGAGCTGTCATAGAGCCATCCAATGTACACATAGGTGTGTGTGTGTGTGTGTGTGTGTGTGTGTGTGAGAGGGACAATGGTTATTGCATGGCCCAATGGTGGTGCAATGGGTGTGTGTATGTGATAGCCGTAGCTGTTTGCAGTAAGTGTGTGTGTCTGCATATACACAGGTAGAGCATGTGTCAGCCATATACAGGAGGTTGTGGGACAGTCACAGACCGTACCTGCCAGGCTGTAGAGATCCCCATTACTGGCCATGGACACCCCTCCATGCATCCAACACAACTCAGTCCTGCACCTGTCAATGTCTACACATACAGTCCTGGGATCTGTACCACAACCTGTGGATAAACGTGCATCTGTAATGTTAACCTGAGGTGCATAGAATTGACAGTTACTATAGATGGATATGAGCCATACTCACACTCCAATGTAATAACCACTGCTGACTGTTGCCGAGATCTGCATACGACCAGTCAAAGGTGCTGCACTAACATTGTTTCCAATGCCTGTATAATACCCAGCAACACAATAACCAGTCACTACACATGTATAACCCATGATCACTACAGCACACAGTATGTGCACTATCACAGAGCCATAGCAGATGTACATACATCCATGGTGCTCACGTACAGACAATGCAGCAAAGTCAAGAGTGATAATCCCAACATACATATCTATATACAATATACATTATATATATATATATATATATATATATATATATATATATATATATATATATATATATATATATATATATATATATATATATATATATATATATATATATATATACGTAGACAGATACACACACACACACACACACACACACACACACACACACACACACACACACACACTCCCACACACACACACACACACACACACACGTAGCAGGGTTGGGAGCAGAACATAAACGTAAGCACTGTACCACATGACAGCATCACGCAGTTTCAAAATGTGCTACCGTGATCAGTGGATCACATGATTCACACAGGCACACGTCTAGCCTGCAGACAGCAGCATCAAAGGCAAAGACGCCGCCTGGATGTTATGGAGAGTGAATACTGTAAAAGCAATGTACTGTTGTCATGCAGCTGGAAACACACACACACACACACACACACACACACACACACACACACACACACACACACACACACACACACACACACACACACACACTTGGCAGGGCTGGGAGTCGAACATACACCTAACTACCCTAACACACTACAGCATGACGCATTTACATAACGCGCTACCGAGATTACTAAGCACAGCAGTCCCAGAGGGTGTCTTCTAGGTGAGTGTCATCATCCGCAAAGGCAAAGACGTCGGTAGGAAACTGCTGTGGTGTGCGGCATCTAAAAGCAAGACTGCGTCCCCAGGCGGATGGGAGCATGCGCGCGAACACACACACACACACACACACACACACACACACACACACACACACACACACTTGGCAGGGCTGGGAGTCGAACATACACCTAACTACCCTAACACACTACAGCATGATGCATTTACAGAATGTGCTACCGAGATTACTAAGCACAGCAGTCCCAGAGGCAGTCATCTAGGTGCATGTCATAATCCGCAAAGGCAAAGACGTCGGTAGCAAACTGCTGTGGTGTGCGGCGTCTAAAAGCAAGACTGCGTCCCCAGGCGGACGAGAGCATGCACGCAAACACACGCACACACACACACATACACACACACACACACACACACACACTTGGCAGGGCTGGGAGTCGAACATACACCTAACTACTCAAACACACTACAGCATGACACATTTACAGAATGCGCTACCGAGATTACTAAGCACAGCAGTCCCAGAGGCAGTCATCTAAGTGCGTGTCATCATCCGCAAAGGCAAAGACATCGGTAGCAAACTGCTGTGGTGTGCGGTGTCTAAAAGCAAGACTGCGTCCCCAGGCGGACAGGAGCATGCATGCAAACACACACACACACACACACACACACACACACACACACACACACACACACACACACACTTGGCAGGGCTGGGAGTCGAACATACACCTAACTACCCTAACACACTACAGCATGACGCATTTCCAGAACGCACTACCGAGATTACTAAGCACAGCAGTCCCAGAGGCAGTCATCTAGGTGCGTGTCATCATCCGCAAAGGTAATGACATCGGTAGCAAACTGCTGTGGTGTGCGGCATCTAAAAGCAAGACTGCATCCCCAGGCAGACGGGAGCATGCACGCAAACACACACACACACACACACACACACACACACACACACACACACACACACACACACACACACACACACACACACACACACACTTGGCAGAGCTGGGAGTCGAACATACACCTAACTACCCTAACACACTACAGCATGACGCATTTACAGAACGCGCTACCGAGATTACTGAACACAGCACTCCCAGAGGCATACTTCTAGGTGGGTGACATCATCCGCAAAGGCAAAGACACTGATAGGGAATGTATGTGGTGTGAGGCATCTAAAAGCATTACTGTGTCCCCAGGCAGCTGAAAACACACACACACACACACACACACAAACACACACACACACACACACTTGACAGGGCTGGGAGTCGAAAATACACCTAACTACCTTATCACACTACAGCATTATGCATTTACAGAACGCGCTACTGAGATTACTGAGCACAGCACTCCCAGAGGTATACTTCTAGGTGGGTGACATCATCCGCAAAGGCAAGGACGCTGATAGGGAATGTATAGAGAGTGAGCAGTCTGAAAGCATATTACTGTCCCAAGGTAGACGTAGACAAACACATGGCAGTGGTGTGATTGGGGCAACCAAATATCTACGGAGCACTACAACAACACTACATAGATACGGGACACGCCACAGACAGTACACCCTTCAAGACAGCAACCAGTGTATTCAATGTAGGCATCCATCGTGACATTGAAAATGGACATCTGTTGCCTGAATGACCACCATCACTATACAGGATGTCAGTGGCCATGCCCACATGCTTAGTATCACACGTCTGTTTGGAATGTACTGTGTGCCCATCTACACAATGGCATACTGGGCATGCTCACACACTTAGCAGTTGCAAAGGGCCATCTTGCATGCACACGGATTCTAAACACGGAAGGGCACAGTTTGGAATGTACTGTGTGTCCATCTACACAACGGCATACTGGGCATGCTCACACACTTAGCAGTTGTAAAGGGCCATCTTGCATGCACACGGATTCTAAACATGGAAGGGCGCAGTTTGGAATGTACTGTGTGCCCATCTACACAATGGCGTACTGGGCATGCTCACACACTTAGCAGTTGCAAAGGGCCGTCTTGCATGCACACGGATTCTAAACACAGAAGGGCACAGTATGGTATTACTGTCGCCACATACATGAAGGCCACTCACATGTATTGATCAGTACACACTCAGGAGCTATCACAGATGTCTCAGGTGCATATCACAGAGGTACACACCACAATCTACAATGTAGCCCTCCGACATCACCATTTCATTGGACCAGCAATACACAGCCATACATTAACACAACATAGTGTGACTCATGACCAGTGCACTGTACATAGGTCTACAGCAACTGTGCAGACTACACATGTACCGACAGGGTTCCAACATGTGTTATGCATTTCAATGATACCACTGTACATAACCAGGTCAGCTCTACACATATCAGGGGCCCTGGGACTTAAACAGCTGTGACAGATGACTGTCGCTGTACACCAATGAACACACAACTTTGGCTATGTCATACATGTAATTGCAGTAGATATGTGCATGGACCACACACACAACACATATGTACATAGCATAGCTTTTGCTGTCCTCCGTGCAGACAAGTGGCTACAGCAATCATACACACGCAAATGGAAGGTGGGTCCATGGCTGTTGATTGCTAACAGTGCATGAGACAGCAATGTTGACCGAGGACACATTCCGTCTGTACTAGTTACCCATGACACCCATCATATCATACAACAATCCATGTGTTATGTATGTCAACACACATGCCCACCAATTGCAATGCATACAAACATGGCTACATGACAGGCATGTAGGACCAACACACATGTACAATCTGTAGTGTGCATGCAGCTACCATGCATGTGCAGTAGCTGATGTAAGTAACTAATCTGTGCCTAACTACAACATGCAGTTGCAATGCAGCCCCATCATTGACACCTGTATATGGTGACATACTGACAGTACGGTAGGATGTACAGCAGTTATGGATGGATGTGTGTACATAAAGTAGTGATCCCCCTGTGTAGATGGATGTTTGCCACGGACGGCTCACAGGTGTGTCACACGCCATCCTACCATTACATGTGCAAACAGTACGCTATGTTACCGTTACTTGATGGTGGAGACATAAAACCTACACAGCAGTCAGGTATCACCAACAGTACGTCACGTGACACCTGTAACATTTACAATCTCCTGTGTGCATATAGCAGCACAATTGCCGAAGGTAGCTTTGGTACACATAATGCGGCCAATACTGCTGCATGTCTGTCAGATGTATCATCATATAGCAGGTGTATCATTCACAGTACTGCCATGTGTGTTTGCTTGTGTGCCACATATGGTGGGGAATACATCCCAGTTGTTACACACCCCTGTACACTGTTGTAGAGATCTGTACATACTGCAGTGTGGAAAGCATGACGTAGGCAGGTGTGGTATGTGTATCACACACATCAGCTATCCATATGTGTATGACATTTGTGGTCTCCACAGTGTGTGTGTGCATGTAGGTATGTATGGCTGTCTGGTGCATGGAGTGAGAGTGTATGCTACCATACCGAACACATAGGATCCCTAACCCCTCATGGTGATGCAGTCCACTACCCTGTTGATGCCATTGGTCTCAGCCGCACTGGCTACCTGTACATGTTCTTTCTCTGTGTCGCATTGTGTGGGTTCACAGTACTGTGACAGTGATGACCACATAGGCAAGGGTCCTCACTTCAACACTATGGGGTGTGCGTTATAGTGTCATTGACCCCGTGAGTATGAGCATGTTCCTGTAATGTGACAGGGTATTACTGCTACACAGTGAGGCCTCATGCTATCAAGCGGCCTCTAACATTATCATTGGCCAGACCACTGCGTACAACCCCTGCACCATGTCAACATACCTGTGATGTGACCTGGTATGGATGTCATGTATCTAGGCACTGTAGCCTATTAAACTGCCCACATGCTTCTGGATCAGTATATGTGTGGGCATCTGTGTTATGTTAGACTTTCCAACAGTCAGGCTGAGGCTACGTCTAGCATGCTGATATTGCCATATGTGCCTGTAAGTACTCCACAGTTACACATGGGAGACTGCAAACAGTGCTACCATAGCATGTACAGGCAAGGTTTCCTAGCTGTAACAGATAGCCAGTATGCCACCGCAAGGTGCATCAGTGCCACATTACTGATCCGGACAGTTGATACTACATCTACCATGCGGCCATCACACCATGTATGACTAGGATGATATGTGCAGCTTTGATGGACAGGGTTGCATGGTTTGGTGGGAGTATGTCACATGTATGGCACAGGGATCTGTCCAGCATGTGGCGATCCTAGTATTAGGATGGTGGCTGTCCATGACGTATGTCTTGCAGATCAGGATATGGACATGTAGCATGTCCATCATCATGGTGTAGCAAATGTCTTTATGCAAGGTAAACAGCATGTTGCATAGTGGAGGTGAGGATTGTGAAGGCTGGTATCACCCATCCACGCATGGCCATTACCCCTTAAAGGTGATATGTGATCCAATATTGGTCACCCCAGTGCTCTATATGCCTGTCCAATGATCTCCGTGCTCATGGATGACACCCTGTCATGACATGGGTACCTCGTATGACTACCCAAGGGGCCTGGAGATGTCACCAAGGCAGGGAGGTGTACTGCACAGCACCATCCCTTACACAGTGTCCATAATGTTGACCACAGCCTAGGTGGTAGTTAATGGGTACCGGGATGTTCATCTAGCAGTGACAATGCTGATATCATCCATCAGAATGTGAACATATGTCACACACCTCACCCACACAGCCCATCCTGTATGTTGTTCACAACACATTGACACAGCTATTCCTCATAGGTCATGGGCATTCACATCCATACATACACAGATGCCTAACACTTGTCTGTGTGGTATGGGCTACAATGAGGGTGGAGTACAACACATTAACCCTGTTCTACTGTAGCTGGCACTGGTGTGATATGCACATGTCACTCTGGCACCTTTTGTAGTTGTGAGTCTGACAACAGGCCACTGGTAGAACACTCCTGTGACATACAAAGGTATTTGTAATCAAACATCTGTACTGTCTTGTACATCTGTACTGCTAACATCTTCAGTGATAATGGTTCATGGACATGCACACCATACTCAGCAGGGTTATAATGCGGTGCCACCCATTATGACTGTCGTCACCACTTGTGGGTTGATATTATCCAACACACTATCTGTATTGTATGGTCATGCTCGGCACTTGTTCAGAACTTGTGAGCATGTCATGAGCTACTGATTAATATAGCACCCATTCCACACTATTTCCCACAGGTACACTGGCTATCCTAAAATTTCCAGCTTGCTTATGGTACAACAGCTGTTGTACACACGTAACACACATATCCTGTGAGACATGGTTGTATGTACAGGCATGTCCAACTGTCACGTACCAGTGCTATTGCCTGTCTATATGATGGATATGTTGACATGTGGTAATAGAGCAATTGTCTCATGTACACATTCAATGCTCACCTCACAACATACGACACTACAGCCTGTGGGGGATGCACTTATGCAGCCCTGCTGGGGTAATGCTGTCACCAACCCTGACTGCACCTGACAGTCATGTGAGGATGTGTAACATTCGCAACACAACCCACTCATGACATAATCTCACATGATCTCCACCACAGGCCACACATACAAGGACAACTTGTGCAGTACCTCTCCATACTCTGTGTAGGCACCAGAGGCAGCCCCCATCACGGAACACAACATCACCAATGTATAGCCCACAGACGCATGTGTGCTCATCACATACAGCCAATAGGGCATTATAACATACACAACACACCAGTCATAGGTGAGTCTGTAGGTGGTCACACTGCAGCTCCACACAGCAGGCTACACAAGGCGATAGTTGCTTACATCTTGCTGTCGGGTAACTGGTTCTGCAACATAACCCATGCACCCATGCCACACCTCACCAGGTATGATGTGACTGTCATTCTCCATGTTAGTGTGACTGCCCTGAGATGCCATTTCACAGACTACGTGTGCAGGGACATGCAATAGCTCACCAGTGTTGTAGCCCTGAAGGTGTGGGCCTAGCCCTGGGGAGCATTATGCATTCATCCAGACCCGATACCACTGTACAATGACTGACTGTATCACTTCAACAGTTGCCTATGCTTCTGCTGTCATTCCACAGGCATCTGGTATAAGTCCGCTTTGACTGACCTGGTCAAACACAATGCTTTGGCACAGATGACCTGCACTGTCAGCCCTGGGAGTACAGATCACATGTAAGGCTCTTGCTGCTTCTATACTGCCTGTCTTGCACAGTTTCCAATAACAGTCACTGGCAGAACGGGAACCGGCAAGCAGGACATGGGGTCATGTGACACATTGCTTGCATCTTCCTCTGTGACGCACGCAGGCAAGGCACACCTTATAATGCACCACTCCAATATCTCTGCAGTGACTGGGACCTGCTCTAGGCTCTGCAGAGCACACCTGCAATGACAGGTTATAGACAGACCGTACCTTTCAGGCACATACCTGGACCGGCACACCCACAGCTGAGGTGTTCCCATATCCCACTATGTTGTACACACATCCTGGCTAGTTACTTAGCACAATGCATCAGAGGTGCTCCAGGTGCAACTAACTGTGTCCAGAACTGCTATACACATTGTAACAAGCTACAGATTCAACAACATACTCCACGGTTACCAGACCTCATTTGTTGGTGTACTGGACAGTAGGGCTCAGACAGCTACTACTGATGTGTGACTGACACAACCCCACACTTAACTGGGATAGACACTCATGTACTGACACATCCATGAGTCATAACCTCCACTCGGCTGAATCAACCCATACACACCACCTCCAAGACCAACATTAACCTTGACACGAACACTACCAACATGTGACTGGTGTTCCACACCTGTGGTTATCCCCTCATTGGTGGATTCCGAACATATGCTAATCAACCTTGTTAGCCACATCCCGGCACCACACCCTTCACAGCATACACAGTACATAAGTACTACAACACCTACTACAGACGTCTTATGACAGCGGTTGTTAACGTCATGATACCCGTGCAGATGGACAATGCACTTACAAATGCTGAAACATACCCCAGTGCACTTCATTAGCACATACACGACTGCATGGATCATGCTATTCCACACAGAGCCATGATGGTACACACCAGATAACAGACGCCACTCTGGTGGTCAAGTTCCATGGACATAATGTACAACAACAGGTGGAGGCTGTTGCACAGTGGTGTACAATCCCGTGGGTGGGGTAGCTCACTGGTCAGCCTCGGTAGGGCCACGGGATCCCTCATCACATACTCCAGGGCTAGCTATGTAAACATTACTGCGACACTTTCCTGGGTGTACCACAAGGCATTATGATGGTATGTCAGTAGTCGTTGGCAACACCCACATCTGCTCTCACATACAACAGTCACTCAGGAACATTACAGACCCAGGTGATGTTGGCAACATGTTGGCGGATGGATTCAATGCTAACTTTACACCCTCTCACTCACTACAGGGCCACAATCCATGCAGGAACATTGCGGTGTCCCTGTGGTCACACCTACACAGTACTAACCTGCACTCTATATGTCCTGGGACACTGGCCCCATGTCACCTTCCAAAGTCCCAGGCTGTGATATCCACAAACCTCTGAATGGCATGTCTCCCCACTAGGCCACCATATTCAGTAATAGCCTTGTATCAGACATTGTGGCCCCTGAATGGCACACAGCAACATTTATCACACTCCACACAGGTGGCACCACAATGCACAAGTGGGACTATAGTCCTACACACCTGACTGGACTGTTCTGCATGGCTATGGGGCACATCATCAAGGACATCATTCACAGAGACATTGTTGGGCTCTGGTCCTTTGATGCCACTCGGGTTGGACTTGTTAGGGCCAGAGCATGGCCCCTACACCTGGTGGACTCCTTTCATACAGTTACCAGGGTAGTTGATGATGGTACGGGAGTCCACACATCCTACATTGTCCTCTCATGGCCTTTCAGCACCGTTCTCCATTCTGGTATTGACAATATACACATCCACCTGCAAATCATACCCTATGTCTCAGGATGTTATGCAACGTGGCTCATGGACAGGACACACACAATGAGGGTAGCATACCATAGTACCTACTGCATTTCAGTTACATTTGCCATACCACAGTCCTCAGTCATTGGTCCCCTCATGTTCAGTATATGCTTCCCTGAGGTACAGGCTAGCACAAAGGGACTTTCCCTGCCTAGCTTTACAAACCCCTGCATACAAAGCATCATGATTGATCCACCAGCTGATACTGACTCCATCCATATGGGTGTCACTGTGACAGATACCTGATATGAATATCATGGCCTCAAGCTGCATGACACAAGGTGCATGAACATCACCTTTGCATTACACCATTCACCCACTGACTATCACATAGGTGGTAGTCCCCTACATACATGTCACATTGTACATGTTTGTAGTACACACGTATGTCGCACCCACTCCTGTGGTTACCGTATTGCCACTGTGGCGTGGATATCCTTCTACGTGGCCACACTTACCTGTACTGGGTGTGTAGCTGGTACATAGGCACCCAATGTACCTCTGAACTCAAGACTTCTACACACATTCAAGGGTACACCACCCCATTTAGGGTGTACCTTACACAACAGCTACAGCTTTACATACCACACCATTAACACGCCATGATGTTTATTGAGCTCCAACAGTTAAAGTATGCGGCTGAACTACGGACACCACGTCTGTACACATTTGCATACTACATACTCACGGGTGACCTCTGCTGAACAGACAGGGCCCATGTCCACAACAATATTAATGGATATACTCCACATACGCGACATAAGCAAAAGCCACTGTGAGCAACATGCTCATGGATATGTGCACACACGCAACAATGAATGGGATGTGCTTGAGGGTTACATTCCCAAACCGGTCATTCACCATGCTTTGAAACATGAGTCCTATGTACATCACGCAGGGACACTCAGTAGCACTGTTCATGTGATACCTCCCTTGGTGGTTGGGAGACACATGTACGCCAGGGATCACTGCAGTGGCTGTACTGTGCATAGGTGCAGGTAACACATGGCTCTGCTGTTCACAGGACACTACTCTAGAGAGGTGCCACTGGTGTGAGCATTGTAGTTGTGCTTACACATAGACTTGCCAGACTGCATAGTACCCCACTATGAACCTGTGAAGCTATTACATGTCCTTTGTGCATGGTTACTTGGTAGCCCTTCCATTTAGATTAGCTATCATGCTATTGCAATATCCCATGCCTACAAGCCATATATATCCTGTTATTGTACATGCCAATAGACAATACCTTTGGTATGCATGATATGCCTGTTATGCTGTGTAGAATATCTGACATATCTACCTACAATACTATACATTACACATATTTCACATAGTATCCCATAATGCAAAGCATACTTGCACAGCGGGACCACCTTAGACATGTCATTGTTGTTATATGCCCATACACATGCCTACTTTGACAGTATATCAGCATATACTATCCCCTGCTATGGCACATACTTGTTGGACATACCCTACCAATGACGGCGGGTTGTATGGAATTGTTCTGTTTAAAGCCCTCATGTAGCATCCCTTGTAGTGTCTGTGATGTGCACCTTGAGGTCCACTGCTGGATGCACAGTTTCTACATGAGTTAGTATGCTCAGCAAGACATCACTACATGAATACCTTTTCCCACTTTATGCATTGCGGATACTTTTAATCAATGCAAACCAGACTATACATACAGTAAATAATTAATAAAAAACATGCTATACATAAACTTACATACCGAGTGTTCTACATACATTGTTATCATTATGGACTTTTGTCTCTATCTCTCTCATACTGCTTAAACAGGTATTTTGTATGAGCATACGGTTTGAATGTCTGACAAGTCATCCTTATATACGTCGATACCTGTAACATGTGGTTTCCTCCCGCCAATTGGTGTTCCTGAGTGACTAATTACTTGCATATCAGCTGTGCAGCTACTCCATTCACCAATTACATGGCAACAGTGGGGTATAATTTAATTCTCTACTTGGGCATTGCCCATTTGCCCTACCTTCGGGGAGACGGCCTGTATTGTGTTTTGTTATGTGTAATTGCAACTGCTATGCATAGAGACAATTATACTTTGGATTCATGTCCCCCATGGATTGTGTGCGACATCTAGAGTATGTGGTTCAACATGTGGGTGTTCCTGTCATCCCAACTGCTGATAACGGACTATTGCAAACAACACCTGTAACATCACTGTTTGTTCCATTATATAACGGCTGCAATTTTGCATGGCACCTTTAATTGTATCTCTCACAAGGTATGTTGACGGTTCTGGAGATGTAATTGACTAACTGGACGTTTGTGCTGTTATTGCAGTCTGTATTGCTATAGTTTCTAGTGTGGGGGATGTCGGTGGGTGTACGTAGCATATACAGGTTTGTGGGGCTTGCATTTCTACATATTCCATATATATGTGTGTGGGCTCCGTCCCTAATTAAAGAGCTATCAGTTAGTAGACTTATGTTATGGGATTGTACATTGGGCCATTGTTAATTGGTTTCTATATAGTATGCAGGTGAGGTTGATACTTCCATACCTCCGGAATTGCAGTGATATGTAAAGGGATATGTCTAACTGACAGCTATCCCGTGTATTTCTGTCCCAGATATTTGCAGTCATTGCAGTTGTGTTGGTAACAGAACCTCTTTGCCATGGGTTGCCACCTTTTCATATGGCCATTGTTGGACACTTGCGGGACGCACAGCGGTGTTTACAGGCCAACACATAGCCATGGTCAGTACACAGGTTAGCACATACTTTTATCCTCAATACATACCTATTGTGGGACTTTGGCTACTTATCATATTGCATGTAACATTTACGTTTCTTACATACAGGCATAACTATTTAATGCAACTATTACATTATATATGGGACATATTAATGTCCTACAATCCCGGACATTTGCCCTTTGTAATGTTTTATGGCAGGACACACCTGCCCAGGGAGGGGCTGTCCCTCCTAATGTGGGACAGGTGGTAACCATATGCCTATGGCTAGCTATACCCACACCTACCATAATGATCTACCTCCGAGTTGGCACTAACAGACATATGATGAGGACACACACACACACATTACAGTCACATGGAGATGCACACGGCACCCTCAACACACACATACACAGACTACGGCGCTCACAAACACAGTTGAACACAATACCTACGTGGACCACAACACCGGCAGCGGTAACTAAATGTCCCTTCATATCATCATACTATTACTCGCGGTTGTACTGTTCTGGTACTGTGTTCTTTTGGTCATTCAGCCTCGTGGTTACGCATGTCGGTATGTTACACATTCCATAGTTGGCAGTATCCTATTTATTTGTACCTCCAAGGTGTTATGAATGTCGTTGACTTATCTATATATATTTGCAGATATCGCTGAATCTGTATATATCAGCATATATCACTCTATCGCCCTTTCTATCTGTATTATATATGTATATATGTGTACATACATACATATATATATATATATATATATATATATATATATATATATATATATATATATACATCTGACGGGGAAAGTGAGAGGCAAGCTACACCTTTCATTGTGTACTTGTTGGTGTATACTGTTTCCTGGACAATGTACATTTGTGTCTGTATCTGTCACATTACACACCTGCCGTAGGTTAGTGTTACCAGCTGTCCCACTCTGCGAGGGACAGTCCCTCTTTGGACAGTTGTGTCCTGCAAGATATTTGTGAACATGGCAAATGTCCTGGGATTTTAGAACATACTTATTTCCTATAGTTTATGTAATAGTTGCATAAAACAGCTATTCTGTATCTGAACCACCTATTTTCTAGAAACAGAATAAGTAAGTAAACATTACAAGAATGAGCTTTTATCTAGGCAAAACAGTGAAGTTCTGAATTTCGTACTGGCCGGGTGTATGTGTCGGCCTGCAGACATCTGACATATGTCCCACATTGGTCATTTGAAGAGGTGGCAACCCTACCATAGCTACATCTTGCCTAGCAATAGTGTTAGGTGATTCTATACATGATTGCGTGTTCTACACCTGGCAGTGGTCGTTTTACCCTTCAGAGCAGGCACTATTAGTACAGGGGTGAATAATGCTGGTTTCAACTGTTCTGGACATCATTGACCGTGATCTGCATGATATTCAGAGTAGCTTATCCCTGTTTCGTGCATATCCATATAGTCATATTTAAACATCGCTTACCAGCAGTGGACCATGCAAATTCCTGGTAACGTGTGCTAAACATGATCTGCTGACCTGCATCCAACATGCATTACTCGTGCCTTCGGGATTACGTTACATCCCTTGCAGGACGTGGGACTGGGAACATGCACGACGGTCACTGCATTTAACATATGGCCATCTGGGATTTGTACACGTGTTATGTCATTTTGTACGTGGAGTATACTACGGCTGTTACTCCATACTGCACTCACATGGGTAACTCAGTTAGTTTACATATTGATGAGTCCAGTTAATGGTATGTCCATGTGATGTTTACTGGATGTGCTCTGGCATTGGGTATGTATATCTCAGTGAGCCACACACAATACTGTGCTACACCTTCAAATGACTGTGGGTGGAGCATGCTGTGGTGACGAATACCTGTCATGGGTACACCCCATGCCTTGACACAACATCCATGATTATATTATGTAGAGCCCCTCATTAATGCAGCAGGGACTCTGTGCTGAGTGTGTGCAGAACAGTGCTTACACACATGTGCTCCCACGATTGCCTCTGCTCCTCTACGTGACAGTTGGTTACTCAATGTTGTGGCAACATCGGACACTGTTTGCCCCATTTGGTGTATGGCCTCTGACAGTCGGCCATGAACCTACCGTTGTACATGGGAACCTATACACACAGCACCACCATATGCTGATAGGCGCATGTACTGTTCAGGTGTTGACATTCCTTTTTCCAATAGCTGTTGTGTGTACAATGTTTGAGGGCTGCCTATGTGGGATTCACACAGTGGGCCACCTATACATTACAATTTACAGGTGGTCGTGCTTGTGTGCCATCCATTTTACTGTGTGTGCAGGTGGAGAGGTGTGTCAGTCCATAGGGGCCTACACTGTCAGAGTATGTGCTATATGTTCCCTCTTTGCCAAGGCGTAGGCATATTGGGCATGCCTCCATCTCCCTACTGGGGCTGGCACAGTGTGTTCATGGTCTGAATCCCTCTGTGCCTGTGATGGCCTTGGCAATTGTGGTGGGCTATGAGGGCCTTCACCATTTTGTCCCTGCTGCAGCTGTTTCCGCAGGATCATATTATGTAGCATGGCACATACTATGACAATGTGGGCACACATGCCTGGAGAGTACTTCAAGGCTCCACCAGATGTGTCCAAGCACCGGAACCATGATTTCAGCATCGTGAACACATGCTCTATGATGATTCTGGTTTGTGCGTGTGCCTCATTATGGCGTTCTTGCATGGGTGTGTGTGCATTTTTAATGGGAGTCATCATCCATGGCTCCAGTGCATAGCCAGCATCCCCCACAAGGTGGCCATGTGGGAGGTCCCCCCTGACAAATACCTGATACAGCTGTGAGGCATGCCAGATATGGGGGTCATGGTAGCTTCCAGGGCTGAAAGCACACACATCCATGATAATGCACTGGGCATTGCACATGACCTGGCAGTTGATGGAGTGGAATCCCTTGCAGTTTATGTAGTGCCTACCATGTTCACTGGGTGGTGACTTGATTTGTATGTGCATGCAGTCTATCGCACCCAGTACCTCCGGGTAGTGTGCCACACGGTGGAAGGGACGCATATTGCTGGCCAACTCCTCCTGAGTTCGGGGGAAGTATATATGCTCATTGGCATGTGGTAACATGGCATCCAGGAACTGGTGTAGTACCCTGGATGCTGATGCCTGTGAGATCCCCATTATATCTCCAGTTGGCCTTTGAAAGGTACCTGTGGCTAGTATTTGCATGCTTACACATACCTTTGTGTCCATTGAGATGGGTTCCCCTCTGTTATTTCTGGTTCTCAGGCATGGCCGGCACAGCTCCACTATTTGCTGTAAGATGTCCCTGTCCACCTTGTAACGCTCTACTATCTCCAGATCATGTAGCCCCTGGTAGGTTACCTGAACTCTTCTCCTCCTCTGGGCCTGCGGTGGGTGGTTGTTGGCATCATCCACAACACCTCTCAGTCTCTAACACATGCTGATGATCACAGCTATGGCAGCTCTCAACATGTACATTTTAAAAAGTTCCCCTGTGTTTTACACCTCTGGTGCAGTGTTTGGGAATTCACAGGTGTGTGTAGGGTGCTTTCACACTTTATACTATTGTGCTGTGAACATCGATGATGTCATAGGGTGTGCATGTACGATCGTAGCTACAGGGTTTCTTATGTGTTTTACTACCTGAACTACTATTGTGGTGCCTTTGGTGTTGAATTACATTTGGCTGCTGTGGATTACCTCTTGACCTTCCTTTTACATTTCTGCATGTTCCACCTACCATTTTCTGGCATGCATCCAGCAGCTTGCTTTCATTTGTACTTTCCTAGACCTGGCGTATCTTGGGTAATGTGTGTTATTGCTGGTCTACTGTCAGTTTGCTTTGCTCTGCTATGACAGATCTCCTATCTTTACAGTCCAATGCCTCCCATCCTTTCTTTGCATTCTGATGCCTCCCCTATCCTGTTTTGCAGGTTTCTGCGAGCAGACTTGACAGCTGCCATCGATTGGCTGCCGTGAGTTGATTGGTGTTGATTGCTCATTAGTATGCCAATTACCCTACTTTAGCATTTCCTTCTTTTCTTCCCCTGACCTTCCTGCTTGTGCTATTGTTCGCACCACGTGCATCCACTTACTGGGTTTCGGGCACGTTTTCATCCCCGTACACATGCACTTTTGGGCACCATGTGTGCTCTCAACTAAACAATTCTATACCTTCCACCCCACCCCTGTCCTGCAGCTTTGCTTAGCAATGGCCAGGCCAGTTTTCATTGCTCCAATGTGCTTTCTGCTACGGTGGCACACCCCTCTGCTGATGTCATGTATCTCCTCTGAGCCACTCCTTGGTATTATAGCACTGCACCGTATGGTTCAACCTTTATCCAGCAGGACATTTGCGATTCAGTATTATCTGCCTCATTTGCATGGCATTGACTACTAATTCATAGTTACCACACCAAACACTGTCACAGGCTCTTAGCAACCCTTGCACCTTGGTTGTGGTGTTCCATGCCTACCATTGTGTATTATGGTGTAATTCTGCTTTGTATTACATTGCGATTTTATGACATTTTTATATATTTTCTTTATGTTCCAGTTTGCGCACACATGCCCTGCAGTTGAACTGTGCGTTACTGTGGACATGACATTAAATGTTGTTTTTTAGGTGTTGTGCATCTTTACTTATGCCATTGGCTGTGTATTTAGCCATTGGCATATGTTAACTTTGTAATACATGAGTCTGGTCCGCTTCCATAGCTCCGATGTTCTGTTTGGGAAAATGTAAACCGTGTTTTTTGGTTTATATTTCCGTGGGCTTACGCTACACCTGTACCACTTCGTGAATCACTATCTGCCTTCATTTGCATGGTGCGACACTGCACATGGGGTGATTAGCATACCTATGCTGAGGGCTGCGCAGTTCTGGCATATGCCGGTAGTGCACGTGGTATTGGATAGTACCTGAATCGCTCGACTGCCATATTTGGCATTGTTCCGCCTATGCTACGCCTGCGCCTGGTGCAAGCTTCATGAATCCTGGGGATAGATATAGATAATTCTCAAGATGAACATAGACATGCATATGAAATAAACACAAAATATATGTATTGTTCACAGTGTAATATTTACATAAATATTGTTCAACACTGACAGCAAACTTTGATCACCATATAAACCAATATCTTTCAAGCCATCTCACAGTTATTTGTATCCGATAAGAGTAAGGAGACCATTCTTCACATAGTCCTTACCAAATGCATCTTGTCTTAGTTCAACTGAAGTAGCTAGGTGAGACCATTCCTTGTCCTCTCCCTACTTGTAGCAGCTCTGCAGGCCAGGCAATGACTTTCCATGTCATACTTCTGTTTTCAATCAATACACACTCATCCCACATGGCTTGAGAGAGAACAAAGGGAGCGCTGCCAGAATCAACTAAAGGAGGCTTGATAAAGCCACATTCCAGGCCATTCTTACTTATAATAGCCAGTCTTATGGCACTGATTTTCACTAGATGATCTCCAGTCTAACTCCTTCCTTACCTCTCATATTATGGACCTTCTATCTCTATTATGGATCACCTCTTTCTGGTCATTCCAACCTTTTTCATCTCCCATTGTCCTCCTTCATCCTTCATGGATGTCTGACAGTGATGTGTGATCAGATTTGCTTTTAGTAAGGAGTAATCTCACTCTCCCATTCATTATTGTATCCAGGTCCTCCTTCCTTATCATACCCCATTCTTTAGTCCTCTGGCAGTTTCCTCTCCCTCTGCTGTGCCTTCACCATAAGTTACATAACCTCCTCATTTCTTATTGTAAAGATCTCCATTTCCAAATCCTTAATCACTGTGTTTCCTTTCAGAATCAACATACTTTCTGCAGCTTCGGCACTTTCCATTTTCCTTCAAGGATATGAACCTTTATTTACCAGATTATAAATTTTTCTGCTGCTTGAAGTAACATGTGTGTGTGTGTGTGTGTGTGTGCGTGTGTGTGTGTGTGTGTGTGTGTGTGTGTGTGTGTGTGTGTGTGTGTGTGTGCTTGTGTGTGTGCTTGTGTGTTTGTGTGCTTGTGTGTTTGTGTATTTGTATATGGATCTATGTCAAAATAATGAATTACCATAAAGTGGAGTTGCAAAATGGTGAGATGGAAATGCTGAAAGTTTACATTCATGAATGTCTAGATTGCTGTAAGTTTTCGCCGTGAAAGGAGTCAGTTGGCCAATGTGGTGAACTTTGTTGTCCTTTTCCCTTTTCTCCACTGTAGTGCAATCTTGGAATTTTTATATTTAGTTGGGTTGGTGGGGGGGGGGGACTCACCCACTTGTATAGGTTTTACTTGTTTTGGTTTGTTTACTTAAGGTTTCTTGGCTGATTGTTTACTTACCAGGGAAAATTTATGACGATCCAGATGTTTGCAAATATAAACTTCTGTCATTTCTGTTTTGCCGTTCTGCAGTTCCACATTATGGTAATTCATTATTTTTACATAGATCCATGTATGTGTGTGTGTGTGTGTGTGTGTGTGTGTGTGTGTGTGTGTGTATGTGTGTATATATATATATATATATATATATATATATATATATTTATCATGTTTTCATAAACTTTAAATTCATATGGTAAGGACCATATGTTAAGGTTTCCAAAACTCGAAACAAAAATAAAAATCTCCATTTGTGCAGGGAGCAAGTCCCCATTCACCCTCCACACCCCACACCCCAGTCAAGTTATATATACCAACTCAGAGATGTAAATTCCCTGATCCCCACTGTACCATGATCTCCATACAGATGCTTCATCAGGGAATTTACCCTTTTCCCACTGTAGTGCGATCTCTGAGTTGGTATATGTAATTTGTAGTGGGTGTGGAGGATGCAGCCTCCCACATGGGTGATGCAGGGAGAGGCTTGCCACCTTGCAAAAATGTAGATTTCTTTTTTTTCTTTCAAGTTTTCAGGAACTCATATATGATCCAGATATATGTACTAGTAAAAAATATTACCTACACTTAACTCTCAGCACATGTGAGTAGCTTAACTTTTGTCACATCTTCAACGATTCCAGATAGCAGTATTTTGCTATACCCTTTCTTGATAAACAACTGTGAAAATTTTCCTGCTGTTTTTTATTATAATATCATTCATCAGAAGCCCCAACTTAATCACCACCTGTTCAATAATCCATTTTTTTAATCTTTGTGAGGTGCATTTCATTGTGATTTATTGAGGTCTATCCACAGTACAGCTTATCACAGGTTTTATAACCTCTACCCCACAGTAATGAATTACATTTTTCCTCTCTGCTTGTTATTGCAATCCTCTGATTGTAAAAGGAGGATATTTATTGTTGTTTGTAGCAGATGCACTTCTCCTTTTTGTTGATTCAATTTTTTTTCAAATTGTTATACCATTTTTGGCAGATAATATGGCCATTCTCAGTGACTTCAAATCTGTTCAAAATACAGCCACCTCCTGTTAAGTCACCTCATGTTTACGATGTGAAAGTCCAGTTTGCTTAGAAGATGATCTGCTTTTTCCTGCATACAGACTGTTCACTGGGTCAGTCTTCTCTACTACACTGCTTGCCTTTTTATATTTCTTCACTAAGCTTTAATATCTTGAAAGTGGCTCAGCCTTCCATGAGAATTTAAAAAAATGTGGAGGTTAGGGGTCAACAATGGATTTCCTCTGCCATCTACCACAGTGACCAAGCCACATCTATGTCCCTCCCACTTATGTGTATTTAAAGAACTACCTTAACAAGTTTTTATTTAAAATGCTTGTAGATTTGTTATTGTAAAGTAGAAGAATGAGTTAATTTGTTATAACAAAAATGTGGACGATAAATGTTATCCTCATTAGCTCATGATTGAAACTACAACAATAAACCTAGGAGAAGGGTAAGATAAACATGCAGGTGCCTTACGTCTACCTCAGCTATTCCTAACACTTTCAGCATTGTTTTACAGTACTAGAGTCATAATCAATGCCAATAGAATTTGCCAAAGTATTCAGAATTATGTTGTACTCTTCAAAACAAGAACTCAAGCACCCCCTGGATACATATATCGGGGAAGTATCCATCAGCCAATCTGCACAAGACAAATTAAATCTCATGAGAAGGAAACAGACCTCCACATCTGTGGAAGACCTTTATGATTAATCCTATTCCACTTCAACTGTTTTCTCTTCCAAACCTGACCTAATGCCCATGAATTAGATGCCTTAAGCATCAGACAGTCACCTTCCATATACCAGGTCATGTCTGACTATGGCACCCACCCCATTATACTCTTCACTATTGTCTGGAACTGATCATGAAAGGTGGTTCTACCAATCAACCACAAGTTAGACAACCATCACAAAAATCACTACATTATAGTCTGTCTAGGGGATATTAATGATCCCTGCATTTTCTTCCACCAGAAAGTGTGTTGGCAGATCTGTAGACTTCAGGTGATATATTAGGACAGGTGCAGTGTATACTGCTGCAAGGGATGATGATTTTAGTTTTTGATGGCCATGCTGTAGGTAATCATTCCTTTTACCTTGCAGGGTGTCCTAATAGTGTCACCAGACATTATAGATATTGTGTAGTATATGTAGCACTACTGTAAACATATGCACAAGTAGAAGTGTGTAACACTACTCCAGACCTGCAGACCTCTCCACAGTCAGAAGTGTCCTGCACTACTGTAAGTATCCCCACAAACATGAGAACTTAGCACTCCTGTAAACACATGCACAGCTACAAGTTTGCAGAACTGCAGTGAATATTTGTATATTCACGTGTTCTGCAAAACTGCAAACACCTGTCCATTTGTTATCTTTCCAACTGAATTTACATGTATTGTCATAGTAAGGTTCTTATAGGGCTCCTTATATAACCTATTTACTTCAGATGTGTTGGAAACTTTCAGAACAATTCACATTTTTCAGTCTTACTTCATTGCCTTCTTTTATAAGCTGATTTCACTGAAAAAATGCATTAGTCTTCAAATATATAATGCTGTCTGTAAGTCAGTGTTGCAGTTGCTTTGCAGCATAAGCCTTGTCTAGTACTTCCCAAGTGTCTTGTTATCTGTTTCATCATATCTGACCTAAACACACATTACATTATTTGTCTAAACATGCAGTAACTGTTGTTATGGCACTAACATATCATATCATCATCTTCCATTTACAAGTGATGGGGGTCTGAATGGAGAGATGATAAAATCAGCAAAAGGAGAGAATATTGCTGGAATTGAATTCATCCTCAAGTCTTGGTGAGGACCTTCAAGAGGTAGACACTGTTTTTCACAAAATCTCAACAAGATGACACTGATATATAGACTATATTTTATATAGCATATATCATAGGCAGAAGTAGATTAAAAGATAGCTGGGTGCACACGTCCCAGGATAAAAAAGTGCCCAATCCTGGTAGGCGCACTGATATCAGGACTGGAAAAAATGACAGTGTGGAATCCTCAAGACATGGATATATTCCTACAATGGGGCTAGGCCAGGCCCAGGGGGGGTGGTGGCCCCCTGTTGTAGAAGGAAGTAGCAGTCCATAAAAATCACAACAACTGATAGGCCAAAACACAAACATACAGACAATACAGTGGAGTATTGAGGATAAGAAAGAAATTATGTGTTGTTAGTATTATGCAAGAAGCCAAGAATTTCCATATAAAATATATATGAAAAGATTAAGAGAGAAATTAGAGGAAAGAAAAATACTTCCACAAGAAAAACTGTCAGAAGCTTCAAATAAAAAATGGTGTCCCATAATATAACAGATCCATGGAAAACACTATATAGACCAAGAAACCTTGTGCCATTTGGAAAAAGAAGCAACTGAGGAAGTGTGAAAATGTAAAGAACAAAATTTACAAGTGATTGAAGGGTATAAAAAAGAAATATGGACTTGGGAAAGAAAGAGAGATCTGATATGGTGAACTATTTATGTAAAGGAGAAAGCCAAATTAATGAACACAAAAAAAACAGCCCCAAAGATATTCAAAGAGAAATATAGGCAAAGGCATCCAAATATAGAATTTTTTACAATAAAAAATAAGATCACAAAGAGGTAATGTAGAACAGAAGATTAGACAAGTAGAAGTTACAAAAACAGAAGCTTGGGTTATGGAATATTTGCAAAGTGAAAGATTCAATGTAGAAAGTCTAGCACAGGTCATATCACAGCATACTGGAGCAACTAGTCCCCAAAGTAAGGAGAAACAAGAGCATCAAGAAACATCTGAAGAAGAAATATGGACATGGAAAATAAAACAAGATTTAATTTGGTGCAATATTTATGCAGAGGAGAAAGCAAAACTTACCAATACGAAAACAACAGCATCGAAGATATGTGAAGAGAAATACAGGCAAATGCATCTAGACAAACTGAGGTTATGGATTACCTGCAAAGTGAAGGATTTAGTGTAGAATATCTAACTCAGATAATAAAACAGGATAGAGCAATGGACACCCAAATTAAGGAGACACCAGTGGAGCAGTAAGCAACTAATCAGTTGACATATGAAGATACTTTGAATCGTCCCATAGAAAACCAGTACAAAGGTTCAGTTGGAGCTATGCAGCAATGGAAAGAACAGGAAACTGTGGTAACTCTGACATAGTCAATGGTGTGGAGTGATAGACCAGTGAGTTCCCATCTGCAAGAGCAATGGATAACACAAGGTGAAACTGAAGAGAACGTGGCACAGGAAGAAGTTCAGGAACTTCCGATAGAATGCATGCAGGAAATTGGGAACTAAAATGTGCCCTCAGTTTAGAAGAAAATCATCTGAGAGAAAAATCACTTGATATAATAGAGATGGACAGACATATTAAGATCAATGAAAGAAATAGACTGCAGAAGGTCAATAAAACCCCCAAAGTTAGAAGTTTGATAAAACAAATGAACACAGTAATTACAACTGTCCATAGAGAGTCATGCAATATAACAGAAGTAAATAGAATACATTACTGTACAGCCAAATTAATAACAGATAAAGTCCTACCATGAGAGCACAGGGTAGAAAGGAGAAGGATGGGGAGAAATCGAATGCCATCATGGAAGTATCGAATACAGGAAACTATAACACAATTAAGACAGGAAGTGTCACTGTTAGAGTATAGAAGAGTGAACAGATCAACAAAATTACTCAGAAAGATAGACGTGATAAAAGCAATGAGCAGTATTATAATGGATCAGGATTCATCGTGCACTATTGCAAATAATAAACTACAAATATCAGCACAGGCAGAAAAACATAGAAGATGCACAGTTCCATATAAAGGAAAAGTACAAAATAAGCAATTTACTGATGACCTAAAAAAGTTTTATAGAGAATTAGGAAACAAGGCAAAAGGAATTGAAAGACCACCAAAAAAAAAAAGAGGAAGAAATAGATACATTTTGAAGAAGTATTTATGAAGATCCTGTGGAACATAATAAAGATGCTAATTGGATAGAAAAAGTAAAAGAAAGAATAAGAAGTTTAAATATACAGGATATGAAATCGGATGAAATAATGGCCAAAGAGATTGATACAAGATTAAGAAAAGCCTCTAAGTGGAAAACCCCATACCCAGATGCAGTACCTAACTTCTGGTTAAAAGTATTAACATTTTTGCATGAAGATTTAGCCATGAGTAAGAACTATTGGTATGTGCACCTTGAACAGACACCAGCCTGACTAACCACAGGAAAGCAATGCTCCTACTTAAGAGTGAACCTGCAAGCTACCCTAAAAACTATAGATCAATAACCTGCTTTTCGACGATGTATGAACTACACTGGAATTGATGCCAACAGAATTTATAGTCGAAAACTCCATTATGGCAATAGAACAAAAGGGTAATAAAAGAAAGTCATATGGAACAAAGGATCATTTATTGTTAAATAAAGTCATAGTGGAGAACTGTAAAAAAGGGGAAGAATCTAAGTATGGCATGGACTACAAAAAATATTTGATGACATTCCACATTCATGGAAAAAAAGAGTGCTTAAAAATGTATAAGATACACTCTACACTGATAAACTACATCACAGTGACTATGAAGTGGCAAACCATTTTGCAGTTAAGCCATGATAAAGGCCAGATTATTATTCCAGAGATAAAAATCCAAAGGGGGATATTCCAGGGTGAATCTCATCATTGCTGCTCTTTTGCCTTGCACTTAACCCATTAAGCTGTCTGCTTAAAAGATTAGGCCAATGCTATAATGTGGCTCCCAGAAAGCAACAAGGTGTAAGGATTTCTCATAGTCTCTTTGTTGATGATTTAAAACTGTATAGCTCATCAGAAGAGGAATGGAAAGCACAAATGCAAGTAGTCAAAACTTTTTCAGATGTTATAAGAATGTCATTTGGCCTTGATAAATGTGTAAAAGCAGCCATTAAAGCAGGAAACCTGCAGCACCAAGAAAACATTTGGGACAAGAATGCAATATAAAAGAACTTGAGCAAGAGGGAGTATATAAATATTTGGGAATTGATGAAGGATCAACAACAAAACATGAACAAATGTGAATAAAACTAAGTAAGGAATATTTTAGAAGACTTAAATTAATCCTGAAAGCAGATTTGACATCTAGGAACAAAGTTCAAGCTATAAACTAATTTGCTCTTCCTGTCCTAGCATATAGTTTTGGAGTGACTGACAGGCCCCAAAAGGTGTTGGATAGATTAGGCAGGAAAACAAGAAGGATGCTTCGTGCTCATCAAATGCCTTATAAAAATCAATGCATACCAAGATAATATATCCAACACTCTGAAAGAGGTATGGGCCTCCAAGAAACTGATTAAATGTATAGATCTGCAGTCGTGGGACTCCATACATACCTGCTGACCTCACAAGACCCAAACATAGGAAAGTGGTGAAACGTGAGGAGAATAAATCTAAGATGACGTCCCTTCTTAGTCTAGCAGAAGCATATCAGCATCAAGCAGGAACGGAAATAAAACAAGAAGATAAAAATCAGGTAGCAACTGAATGTGCCAAAAAACAAAAGAAAGAATATAAGATGAAGGATCAGATGAGAAGGTAAAAAATGTGGAAAATGCATAAATATAGTTGCAAGTGTGGAAAACTCCTGGAACAACCTCATGTCGTTCAAGACAGAATACAGGAATGGTTAAGGAGAGGCGAATTCAAACCAAAAGATGAAAGGTTAATATTGGCAGCCCAAGACAGTGGACTACATATACATTGGTTTACAAAGTCCATGAACATGTTGAAGAAACAGACAAATGTTGGTTTTGTAAAGCAGAATTTGAAAAAGTTGAATACCTTGATGCTGGCTGTGACATACTAATGGCAGAAGGACTGTATACTGAAAGGCAAAATAATGTGGTAAGACTGCTGCAGTGGGGATTGTGCAAACATTATACTATTGAAGTAGCTGAAAAAACACTGTAAACACAAGCCGCAAAAGTCATAGAAAATGATGGTCTATATCACATGGGATCACCCATTACCAACAGTTCGAAAGATAGATGTGAGAAAAACAGATATAGTGGTCCATGAAAAGAAAGCAAATGTAGCATTGATCGTTGAAATCACTACACCCGTTGACTACAGTGTCTTGAGTACAGAGAGGCACAAAGTTATAAAAATATCAGGATTTGCAGGCAGAAATGAGAGTTGTGTGGAAGAAAGATACCCAGACAGTTCCAATAGTAGTAGGGGAAACAGGTCTTATAAAAATAATTTGCAATTATACTTGGATACGTTACCAATACATGTAACTCCATACAAATTGCAGAAGGAGTCATTACCGGGCACATTGTGTGTGCTGCAAGGAGTACTTCTGGTTAACATCAAAGACTGAAACAATACTAATGTCATGAACTTTAATCGTACTTTGACTTAGGAATGGGGGTCATTCCTGTCATGATATTAGAAACCCCCCAAATTTGGAGAAATTAAGAAAGAGTGATGGCTTGCTTGAGGTTTTTGTGTTGAACTGGCTGTAGAACTTTCTAGAAATAGTGCATTCTGATTTGTTGAGCTAATTTGAGGATTTAGTTTTGGTTGCCTTTTTCCATGTGACTCTTAAATCACTAGCGCTGTTTAAACCATTGGTTATGTACCTCTTTTTCTCAAAAGTAAGTGGTGTTTTATTTACTTAAAGCATGCATTGTTCTTTTATGATAACATTATTATGTTTTTCATTTACATAACACTGTAAGATGCAAATTCTGGTTGCTAAGTTATATGCATCTATAACATTTCCAGGCTTTAGTTATACGACATCTGTAAAATTATTTTTTAATCATTTCTATAATGCTAAAATGCTTATGCTCTGCCTTTATTTTATTTTAGTAAACACATTTTTTCTAGGGATCTGATAAACATTTCTATTTTTAAAATGCAAACATCTGTTGCAACATATCCTTTTATAGCCATCATTATGTTTTCTTGCCATTTCCTTGTAGGATATGATTTCATTAAAGCAAACACTAATTGCAACTTTTTACGCATTTAATTATAACTTGGTGCTTGCAATCATACAATATGCAATGTCAGATGTGCATTTCTTAACAAAATTTTATTAATAAAGAAATAACTAGTTTTAGAGAGCCATTTAGTATAATTCTTAATGGTGTGTGTGTGTTTATATATCAATTATGCCAGACTATATACATCAGCAACAGCACTTTTTCCACTAACAAATCCTCAACTCAGGAAGAAAGAACACGTGAACTATTTTCTAGACATGAGTTTATATAACCATGCAGGGAGAAACAATTAAAGCAGGTGTCCATAGAAATCCTTCAAAGTACATTCTATTTTGCTAAAAAAAAAAAAAAAACAAATAAAACAAATATACATAAAGACAGTATTCAGAAAGGAAAAAAGAGCATTGTTGGATCAAACTTAGCTAAGTGAATATGTAAATGGTTCCCTGTGGATCCCTACTTAAGTCATCTTGAAAGAAATGATAATAATGACGTTTTACAGCACAGAAGACATATTGTATAGTGTTTTGTATAAGATTAAGGTACCTGACTATAAATAGATGCAAATTATACATCAGAATAATGTATAATACAAGACAGAAGCAGACATTTTAACAATAATCAGATACATGGTCAGATAGGGTCACACCCCCTACTGCAATGCCAACAGTGATTGTGTGCTGATAATGTAGTTCTAATCCTGCCATGTAGCAGCACATGTAAATTAATAGGATTATTAAAATGATGGATGTAGGACATAGTCATATCATAATACCGAATCATTTGAACCTGAATATATACATTTGTTTTGGGCATTAAAGAAGCATTCTAATGATAGCCAAAGTCATGCCTAGAACTTTTTAATCCTGTCATTTCATTGTGATTTCAAAATTAAAACTTTTATCTTAAATATTTACCCACACACTTACAGCCAGAGGACGAATGAAAATATGTAACCTTGGGACAAAATGCAGTTTAGCATACTGAAAAACCTGTATATGTGTGTATATTTGTGTGCATGTCTACGTGCTTGTGTGTGTGTGTGTGCGTGTGTGCGTGTGTGTGTGTGTGTGTGTGTGTGTGTGTGTGTGTGCGCATGCCCAGGTTTCATAGTAATCAGTAAGAAAGACAACTGAAATACAGGGAGTTAGACTATAATAATAATAATAATTGTAAATAAATTTTTAATTAGATGAGTCAAATATAATGCCATTCCTAACTAAGAGGACATCAAGAGGCAGGACTTTTAAATATGAACACCATGGGGGGATTCCATGTAATAGAGGACAAATAAATGATATGTAAAAGCTTCTGATCTGTTTTTGGTGATAAAAAGAAAACCTATGTAGCAAAATGAAAAGAATAACTTCACAACAGAAGGCAGACATGTTTCTCAGCAGAAGGGAGCATTCTGCAATACAATGTACACATCTGGAAAAAACAAGATAAGGCCAGGCTGCAGATGTTATCCAAGCAAAAGGAGCAAGGATTCAATATGGGACAGTTCAAAAAAGTAAACATCGTTGGGTTTAATCCCAAAGCAGGTTATTTGTCAGTAACAAATATATGTTAGCTAGTAACATTTTTGCATCCTAGTATATGCAATTTATATATATATATATATATATATATATATATATATATATATATATATATATATATATAGAGCGATCCATAATTTTGCCATACTTAAATAGAACACTGAGACCCCTGAATTTCATGTAAAAGGTACATTTGGGTTTGCTGTGTCTGCAGATGGTCTGTTCTGATCAGTGTACTACCCTGATAAAAAAAGTAAATAAATAAATACCTGGGAGAGCAGTGTGTGCCTTTACAAATGAGTTCTGGAAAAAACAGTGTTTGAACTGCCATATATCATAGTAGACTACTAGCCCAGAAAATGAATCGTCTTAAGTTGTCAGTTGTTACACCCAAAACACCATTACACAATTAATTAAATGATACAGAAGCTCTGTACTCAAGCAAATTGGGTCATACACTCTATAACCCTAACAACAATAGAAGATTATCTAGCATGAAAAGAAAGCTACTTTGTGCTAAGATTATAGTTTAACACCAAAAGGAAAAAAAAAAAAACATCTGCAAGCATAAATACCATTCGTGAGAGCAGTTGTTTTTCATCAGATATCCAAAAAAAGGCATATGTGAGTCACTGAACCATTTCAGACTCATGCTCAAAGTGATTGTAATAAATGCCCAGGAAGCAATAGAGGGTAGAAGTTACAAGGAAAAAAAATCCAATTATAAATATTGCCAGTTTCATTCTCAGAGATAAATGTAAATATTGTACATGAACATTTTATAAGGTTGCATTATTAAATAATAAAATTAGTAGCAAAATTAAGAAATACACTTTGTCATTCTGTTTATGTATCACAAGGGCAAATTTTCTGAAAAATGGCATCAGAAATGTAACATTTAGTGGAATTGTCTTCTGTCAATCTGCTATTGAATGCATTCAAAGTCCCTAATCCCCACAGAAAGTAAATTGCAAATCTTAAAACCAAAGAAAATATAGGTGAAAATCTTTAGCTTCAAGTCATCTCCGAAAAAAAGACTAATTTATACTCTTAGATTTTTGTCAGTTTGCCGATTATGGCTGCTTCTGAAATCAAAACTGCTCTTTCACTCAATATCCTTATTGTTCAGGAAAGACTGTCTAACAGTGATCCCAGATGAGTTCCACTCCTTTCTCATCTCACTACTTTTCTCGCCTTTTTCCTTATCTCTCTGCTTGATAACTTTTTTCATTTGCTGGGCTGTCAAAATGACTTATTCTAAATAAGATGATTTTGTTAACCTTAGACTCACTGATGATGCATTCATGCCCACATAGTCTATTGCTTTTTGCAAAACTTCATTTTACTTGTTAAGCGACTCTGCTTGGTAGCATATATGGACATATGGAATTTGTACACAACGGAATACGCAAAGATCTCAAGTTTGCATTGTGAAGTACTTCATTACATGGAACAGTTGCTAGAACCTTAGTTCTCTTCAGAATCTCATGTTCTCTATATTCCATAGACTGATATAACACAGCTGGCCTTAGCACAATATCTCTTATTGTGAACTGTGTGAATAGAAGGAGTTTATATTTATATAAGGTATATGGCTTTTCCCCACTGTAGAGTGATCCTGGAGTTAATATACATAGTTAAGGGGTTGGGGTGCACAGCCTCCCACAATGAGGAGCATGGAGGATGTAGTCCTCCACCTATTCTGGTTATATATCGTCCACTTTACAATTCTTCTCCTTCTTTCGGCTTTTCTCGATTAGGATTACCACAGCAGATCATCTGTCCACTCATGATTGGCAGTGGAGGTTTTACAGTGTCAAGTTGCCAGCCTGGCACCCAACCTTCCACAGAAGGCAAACACATGCATGCACTCACACCTAGAGCCAATTTAGAATGTCCAATCCACCTACAACATAGCATGTCTTTGGGATGTGGGAGGAAACTGAAGCACCCGGATGAAACCACACGACCACAGGGAGGACATGCAGACTCCACACAAAAGGCACCCCAGCTGAGGATCGAACCAGAGATCCTTTTGCTGTGAGCTAACCGCTGTACCACCATGACCTCCCTGTCCCTTTACAATTCAGTATGTTGAAATTTAGCATTGTAAGATTTCAGTTTTATGGGTTTCAGTCAAGTGATTTTTCAGAATTTTGACATTTCAGTCATGGTTTCAGTGAGATGAATTTCAGTCATATGAATTTTCTATCATCTGACAGGGATCCATATATATATATATATATATATATATATATATATATATATATATATATATATATATGTATGTATGTATATATAAGTAACAAAAAAAACAAATCAGTAGCCATGTGGAAGTGTCCCTTTATTATAAAATTGAAATCTTACAATGCTAAATTTTAACATACTGAATTGTAAAGTGGACATTGTTTTTTTATTTTAACTGTTTTTTGCACTTCTAAATGTCATTTTTGTGTTGTTTAACTGTTGTAGGCTACACACTCAAGTGTGCTAGCCATTTAAAGCATTTACAGTGTTTCCTGTTTAAGTTTCTGTTGTTTCTGCCAAAAAACAAAAAAAAAATCCTTGTTTCCCGCCTTTTCTAAACTAGAGTAGCCCAGATTTCAGGTTTGCTGGATTCTGGGCTATGCTATAGTTCCTGTGTTGCCCATATCCTTACTTGGATAGGAGGAAGCTTCTCTGTTCACCAATGAGAGTGGGGAGCTTTGAGCAGCCTATCTGTCCCTGGAGGAGTGGTCTCAGCCTAGCAACCAGTAGCTTATTGGCCGTTTTGGGCTAATTCCTATTTCTTTCTATCTCCCTGCCTTAAAACCCGCTTTTGCATGGTTTTGCGTGATTTTGCACATCACGCAACATCGCTCATCCCTGTTTAAGCAGTTTTAAACTATTCCCGGCTCCACAAAGTCTGTTCCTCAATTTTTCCCTTAGAACTAGTCAATCTCTCAAAGTAAGCACTCAACCTTCCTTTTACAGCCCAGCACATGCTCAAATTTCTCAGTAAGCACTAACAAACAATAACACTACACCCCCTCATACTATTTAGAAGTACAAGGCTCCCTATTTGTCCCTTCTGGGCAATCAATCAACCAGTTCTTTAAACTATTCAGGCATGTCCAAAGGGCAGTTTCAGGTATACTCTCCAGTGGTGAATCTGGGAATCTTGAGGCAATGTCATAATTTATGTACACAGACACCCCTCTCCTCCTTCCAACAAACTCAAATGTATGTGAGAGATGCAACTATACAGCCAAACGGGAGGCCAAGCTCTCTCAACCAAAGACTGGCACAGTCAGTCAGGAGGAGAAGGAAACCACTCGCACCACACAACCTGTCTCACATAGACCAATCGTATCAGCAAACAAGACACATAAACACACAAAAACATACTCGGAAGCTCTAAATAAAAATTTGCCAAAGCAGCAGAGATCTCCAAAGCAGACATCCAAGCAACCACTACCCCACAACAATATTCATGTATCACATACTTCACAAAGTCAGGGTGCCACACAGTCACAGCTCTTAAGGCTAACTAACACACCAAATACACTAGTAATAGGAGACTCTATTATCAGGCACACTGATGTCCTGTTCACCAGACTGAACAAGGAGAAGGTCACTGTAAGCTGCCTGTTGGGTGCCAGGATCCGCCACATAACACAAGCACTCACGTCACTCCAAAGCAAGTACAAATATGACTCTGTCATTGTCCATGGTGGTGTGAATGACCTGAGACATACCTCCCTGGACTACATGAAAAGAGACATAGAGGAGCTCTCTGATCATGTAGCCCAGGCCGGTATGACTCTGACCCTGAGTAGAATCTTGCCCTCACCAAGAATGATGCCACAGTATAAACACAAAATGATAAATTTTAACAATTGGCTAAACTATTGGTGTCATTCAAAGGGGATCCAGTGTCTGTCAACCTGGGATGACATGCTCGACAAGCCACGTTGCTTCGCTAGGGATGGCTTGCACCTGCCACCCTTAGGCTTTTGAATACTGGCTAAGGCTCTTGCCACATCTATATTGCCTTTTTTAGGCAAGGCTCGAAAGACAAACCCACCTCCATAGACAACACAAGAAACAAAAAACTAAGGGTAATTCTACTCAATGCCAGAAGTCTAAACCTCAAGATGCACGCACTCGAGGCACTCCTCAGTATGGAGAAAATTGATATCTGTGTAGTAACAGAAACCTGGTTCAAGGCTCCAGAGAGCACCCCAGCACTACCAGGATATAATTCATACAATGCTTTTCAGCCCCATAACTTGGACCGAAATAGAAAAGGTGAGGAGGTATCCATTTTCATCAAGGATACCCACACCTCCAGGTTAGTGGCGTTGCACGAGGCATCTGAGACCATCCATGTGCAACTAACAGTGGACAAAACTGCTTTTCAGTTTGTAGCTTGCCACAGATCACCCACCTTGTCTCAGGACCCCCACTCGGCATTCCTGAGAACATTGGAGAATATGAAGGTCTCACCAAACACCATGATATTGGGTGAGTTCAACTACCCAAACATTGACTGGGAAAACTACTCAAGTCTCAACTCCTTTGCCTAATGGTTCCTGGAGTTTATAAACTTAAATGCTATGGAACAACTGGTCACCACTCCCACAAGAGGGGACAACATATTGGACCTGGTCATCACCAACATGGGGGCTCAATGTTCCATACCAGAGGTAAACCCCTCGTTGGTAAACTCAGACCATAAACTAATCATACTGAACATCCTGACCCCACCCCCAGCCAAGGAAACCACTGTGAAAAATGTTTCAAAAGCAAACTTCACACTTCTCAAGACTGATGTGGAAAGCTTCAAAGCCCCCAGGCTAATGGAAAATGCTGCCCAAACCGCAGAATCCTTTACAAATGCATTATATGAGCACCTACAGGAATGCATGGATCGAGCCATCCCAAGTAAAACCAAGACTCACTCCTCCAAAAACAGGAGACCAGTCTGGTGGACCCCGGCCATAAATAAGCAATACAACAGAAGGAGGAAACTATTACATGATAGAGCAAAATCCCAAAAAAAAGGAAGGCATCCTTGATCAGTATTAGCAAGAAATGATGATCCCTCATAAAATCATCAAAGGCCAGTTTCAAAAGAAAAATCGCCAAAGACTCTAAAGATAATCACAAGGCCTTCTTTATCTACATCAAGAATCTAGGTGGCAACTCTCAGATCTTCTCTAAGCTAGTGGAAAATGGCAAAAACTACACTGAACCCACTGACATTGCTAACATCCTGGCGGACAGGTTCAGTGCAAACTTTATCCCCCTTCCTTCCAAAAGGGCCAATGTCTATCCCAGAAGAATGTAGTCTTCCAGACATCACAGACACACAGGTGAAAGCAGCCCTCTCCATTGCAAAAAACACAGCATCAATTTGTCCGGATGGCGTCCCGGGCTGCATCTTACACGAGCTCCAAAAAGAACTGAGCCCTCACATAAAGTCACTGTTCAAATTCAGCCTTAATACAAGATATGTACCCAAAGAATGGCATACAGCAACAGTTATCCCACTCCACAAAGGTGACACCACAATGGATCCCAGGAACTATCGCCCTATAAGCCTGACTAGCCTGGTCTGCAAAGCTATGGAGCGCATCATCATGGATCTCATAAACAAAGACATTGGGAACCTCCAGACACTGGACCCTACCCAATTCTGCTTTGTTAAAGGCAGATCTTGCCTCTTAAACCTAGTTGACTTCTTTGAAATGGTTACCAAGGCCATAGATGAGGGAAAGGTAGTCCACACAACCTACCTGGACCTCGCAAAGGCCTTTGACACAATACCTCACTCTGGCATTATAAATAAGTTAACCAGCTTGAATATCAACCCCTATGTCACAAGATGGGTTGCAAACTGGCTCAGGGATAGAACCCACATGGTCAGAGTTGTGGGTGCCATATCAGACTCCAAACCGGTTACAAGTGGTGTCCCACAGGGCTCAGTCCTGGGACCCCTCTTGTTTGGTATATACTTCTCTGAGGTACAGGCAAGCACAGGAGGACTGTGGCTGACCAAGTTTGCAAATGATTGCAAACTCAGAGCCATAATCGACTCTCCGGCTGACATAAGCACCCTCCAGAAGGGTCTTACAGAGATGGATACCTGGTGTCAGAACCATGGCCTCAAGCTAAATGCCAAAAGTGCATAGTCATCCCCTTTGGGAAAAACAATGTGCCCGCAAACTACCACATAGGTGGTAATCCACTAAGTACGAAGATGTAATTAGGGATCTGGGGACCCAAGTAGATAGTAACCTCTCCTTTGATAATCACATTGCCAAAGTGGTTAGAAGAACCTTCTATATAGCCCACCTAATCACGAAAGGGTTCACATCTAGATGAAGAGAAGTCATTGTGTCCCTCTACTCATTGCTCATCAGGCCCATAATTGTGTACAATGCCCTATTTGGGATGTACCTTACCCGACACCTGCAACAGCTAGAGAGACCCCAAATGTACCTCACCAAGAGGATCGTGGGCCTCAAACAGATGCCCTATGCAGCTCAACTAAAGAAACTCCAGCTCTACTCAGTTGCTTACCGCCTACTCGGAAGTGATCTCTGTCTGACGTACAGTGCCATGTCTAACCTGGAGTTAATGGACATGCTCCACCTCAAGAAATCCAAATCCCTTAGAGCTACATGCTCCAGGGATTTAAACCTCAGCACAACAATAAATAGGACATGCTGGAGGGATAGATTCATATCCCAGAGGCTTCCCTTGCTCTGGAATAGAATCACAATCCATGTTAGGCAGAGCCCCTCACTGACCCTCTTCAAAAGAAATCTTGATGAGTGGATGGGAAATTGTAAATTTACACCTGGGATCACTTCTATGGCCCTGCTGGACAGAGGCTCTGGAATCTAATCTAAAAGGGAGGCGAAAGCCAACACATTCTGGCTAGGCTTATAAATGCCCTAGAGCAGATAGCCTAGTACCTACCTATGAACCTATGAACCTATAAATAACTACAAATGAAATTTACAGAAAACAATAACAAAAGTTTTAAATCAGTATGGTGTTTCTTTGAAGGTATTTATAATAATGACATTTTTTATCATGATTCCTAATCCGGTTTTTATTGTGTGGACTGTTTTTCACTGGCAATTATTTAATTTGTGTCTTCCAATTTTTAATTATTATCATTATTATTATTATTATTATTATTATATGCTTTTATTTATGTATTTATTTATTTTTGCAAGCCACTGCATTAATGAATTTCTGTAAAGTGCTCTAGGGCAGAACTATGTTTAATGAGTCAGTGTCAGCTGTAACACAACATAAATCACATAATCCCCTTTACATCTGTCATAACCTGTACATTAATTTTAGCCATAGTTTCTACCCACCAAAAACATATGCACTATTTTTTTCTATATTATACCCATACACAAGGATTCAGTAAACTCCGTGTAGGCTTTGCACAAAACCTACATGGAGTTTATATCTGTTCACTGCGATGTGAGGTGAGCAGCAGTGCTCATTGCATATTCATGCTACATACCCCATTTAAATGTAAATAAGCAAGGTTTCATAGCTGGCAAGAAACCGTGTAAGCGAACATGCATAGCAATCGTGTTAAAGTCAGAGCACTGAAGGTCCACGGTTTTGAATGGCATGGCACAATGATCATCAGGGCTTAACAGATAATAGGTTTCATAGCTCTCAATCTCTTAGTGCAAGACTTCTAGGCAAAGGCCAATATAATGGGGGGACAATGACCTAGAAATGGGGACAGATATAACATATCTGCTCTTTAAAAATCTGCTAGAATATTAAGGGGTTTGTGTGAAGATATATTTTCTGAAGCATTTGAAGTATGAAACTCAATTGTATGCTATTATTGAGTCACATTGGTCAGGAGAGCATTCCATTTATATGGTAGCAACCACAACTTTGATAACAAACTCACCATAAGATATATAAGGCAAGAACTACACATTCTGTTAAAATTTGGATAGTTGATAGGTATGATAGTTAAGTATATGGTCCAAGCACAGTACATGACAGTGTATACAGTGCAGAGTATTGTGAAATTCCATTCCTGGCATTCTGTATTGAAGTTGTGTAAATGATCTGTAAGGATACATGGGCTGCCATGTAAAATAAACACTCAGGAGAATTGTGTGTATTGAATAGGGATACACAGATGAATTGTAGGAATGAACACAGGGAAAGATGACAGGTGAAACAACCAAATGTATAGCAGGCAAGGACATGTCAATGGAAGACAGTTGTAGCAGCAACACCAATCACATATCACTATGGTACAGTAGGGACTACACAGTGAAGGTGTGTACTATGTGACTGTCACACAAGGTGACATAATGATGAAGATGTCTGTGTGAGATAAGCAACCCTTCATGAATAATGCAGAGGACATCTATCAGGGATGTTACATACAACTGGGTTAGGGTGCATATTGTGAGGCTGTGCAAAGCGATTTGCCTGAATATGAGTGTAATGTCAGCAGAGATCACCAGCAAGTGGGGCACAGGTAAAGGCTCATGGACAACATTAACAGAAACAAGCACAATCATGGACAATATCAGAATAATGACAGCATTAATCCCATGTCTCTGACATAACATATATGATTTAGAGTAAGCAGAGATGATTCTACACAAACACACTTGTTCAATGAGACTAATCACACACACTGTCCTGGCACCATAACATCTTCTGGAGGTGTTAGGAAGGACACTGTTATACCTGCATGTGACATTATGATCAATACAGGCTAGTGGATTGCTGTGCATGGCTATATATATGGCACAATCCACACTGTCACAAATGTTACTCATGCCATTAATGTTGTCAAATAGCTATGTGTATACTGTGTGCATCAACAAAACAGGTAGCATACATGCATCTGATATAACAACTTGATGGTGGTTCTGCACCATCACACAGTAATGTTTATGCCACAAAAAGAATACCTATGTATGGCTAATAAGAGGTATGACAGATCACTGTGACAAAGGTGGTACACTTCAGTTACACATCACTGGAAGATGTGCAGGGAGGTACATGAAGAAGGGTGTATTGTACTCAGTTATTGGTGTGATGAAGCCTGTGAATTATTGAGGTATTATGGCCTCTGAATTGGATGTCTTTCACATACTCAGTAGTTGTGTTACATACAAGAGAGTAGCCAGCACCATGACCACATGCTGGTGGATGTTCCCCTTACCATCTACCCCAGGATACAGGTCATGTAGCTATTCATCTGATTATAGGGTGTGATGTCTACATTATATGTGGGTGGCGTGTTTGTTTTCCTGACCTAACAAATTCAGCCATCTTTTCATGTTATTACAGGTGGTGTCATGGTTGTGGCAACAATCTTTGGTGTGTGTCTGTATTATACTAATATTACAATTGGAGTCAAGGATTGCCCATTTCCTGTAGTCCTTCAGACAGCTGTTTGGACACAGGATGTGTTTGTCATCTGTGATGCCCATCTCCTAAGTAATAGACAGGAAAGAATCCAGCAGACAGCCCTGATGTATGGACCTGATCACTGGACCTGAGATATAGGTCACATCACACATGTCAACATATTTAGATGCCATGTATGTGATACAGTGGTCTACCTACTTGGTGTTATATGTGTATATGACCACATCTGGTTGAGTGAATACCTCAGTGTGAATTTGTGTTAAATGCCTTGGGTTTGTCAAATTCAAAAGGATGATAGTGTTGTCATCATGCATGTCCTTGGTTACCTCTTTGAGGACAGCTATCAGATGTAACAGACATGATGTAACATTAGTAACTCACACAGGTCTGTTGCACACAGCCAGGATATCAACAGTGTCCATTTAGAAAAGGTCCATGATGACATGTTGGTCTATCTCACAGATGAGAAGAGTAAGGATGTGTCTATACATGCATGCATCGGGTGCTGCTCCCCCAAGCTCAGAAAGATGCATGTTGATGTACACCATTCTACAGCAACATTGTCTGTGTGGAGAGTGTGTTGAAGTGTGTATTCAACCATGTTGGGATGGTGTATTTGATGAGTCATGTGATAGGCGATCTGTGATGTTGTCACAGCCCATTGAGTCTGTGTGATAGGCCTAGATGAAGGTAAGACAGCGCATACTGGCTATCCACAACTGATCTAGGGTTTGAATACAATCCCCCATGCAGGTATCATTTAGAAACTCCCCCAGCTGGGGATTAAACCTTATGTCACAAGATGGTTAACTAATTGACTCACTGACAGAATGCATACTGTGAAAGTTGGTGAATCAACCTGTACCAGTAGAGCTGTCACCATTGGTTTACCCCAGGGATCTGTGCTTGGCATTTTACTGTTTGGAATCTATTTCTCAACAGTTTGGGTTACAGTATACAGCCTTTGGCTTACTGCATGTGCTGATTCTTGCATACTGGGTGCAATCATTGAGTCTACCTATGATGATATACTACAGGATGGGGTAACACAGAGAAATCATTGGTGATAAAGCCACACATTCAACAAATAAATGCAAACATGTGTCTTCATTTTGGCCTTCTGCAGAGTGGAATTCCTTGCTAATTAAAGCATTGACAACAGTCTTGCTATACTGAAACCCGGTGATGCATGTAATAGGAAGACATGATATGGCAATCTGAACTTCGACCCCCAAGGGTACACACTGGCAATGAAAGCCTATGTTATGCACATCATAAGTCATGCCATCATATTCAGATTTCAAGAGGATATTACAGCACTGTACTTGAAACTCATCAGAACACTAATATAGAGTATAATGCTTTTTTTGCATGTACCTCACTACATGCATGCAGCAACTGCAGGGACCACAGAGATTACTCACAAGGGAAACACAGTGCATACAAACCATACTATAATGTATGTGGATAGACTGAAATCCATATCACTGTAATCTGTAATGTATATGATGAGGTGACTTCTGCCTGGCATTAAGGCCAGTCAATGACCTTCTGTAGTGGGAACAGTGCATATCCACGAATCAGATATAGCTGATGACATCAGCAATGTCTAGTGAGGAGAATAGGCCAATAACAGTATCGCACATGCTGGTGTAAAAGGCTCTCTGTATTTTCAAGCAAGTGCCACACACACAGGTCAGTTGACTATAGCGAGAATAGAACCCCTACTTTTCTAAATACACAGACTACAGAACTCCATATTTTATGCTAGCACTATGGCACAAGTCTGACTTTTTCAAGGCTGCAGGGCAGCTTATAGTGGATGACATCAGCAGGCCATGTTGGAGAGATGTTGAGCGACTT
>NC_056725.1:1006631750-1006689219 GCF_019279795.1 Protopterus annectens | reverse complement strand
CAAACAGTGACGTTCTGTCAAGTGAGACATGGACATCAGTACAGCAAGCACTACAGATGTTACTAGGGATCCACAGTGGCGCTGTAAATCTGCATTGCAGGTGGAATCAGTGTTTCAGGGACATAACAAGCAAACATGCATACTAACAAACTACAGTCAGCGGGCCTGGATCTAGACTATGCTACAACAAACAAGGTGTACGACTTCCAGTAGGTAACAGTGCATATATGCAGGCACTATAAGCCTGTACCCAGACATTCACAGGTCAGAAGGGCTGGGTCCAGCCCCACCCTCCACAAGTGTACAGACGATGTACCTTCGTAATGTAGAATAACTGGCCTGAAACCCAAGTGCTCTTACCTGAACTAATACACATTTCGAATAACAGACACTGAACCCTCACTCAGCAGTTCCAAGCTTAGTAGGATGTATGCTACCTGTCCTGGCACCACAGTATCCTTGACATGTATGGAGACTCTCCCTCCTGTCATAGTTAGTTCTGTGTTTTGGGGCTGTTATGCATGGTATGAGGTGTGACCTTGTAGTGCTAGGGTGCTTTTGTGAGTCTTGAACCTGTTCTGTATTACTGCAAAGATATCAACATCCTCAAACATCCTCATTGCAGAGTCGAGTGTGGACAGCATGCAACTTGCAGTTGACATGTCCATCATTGAGTATCAATACTCACATTTTCTTATCCCCTATGCTACCTATGTAGGTGGCCATCTGTTGACAGCCTCACCACCAGTATGCAAAGATGTGCAGACATTACACTATGATAATAACTATGGGTGTACAAAACAATACAATGACATTCATACTGTAACTGCATCAGGCATGCTGGGATATACCCACAATGATATCATTACATTGTACTGTTGACAACATGATACTATTACTACACTTCTATGTAGTCACCCTGTGCATCAGCACAATGTTAAGCTGTTCCTGCACCGATGTTACAGATTGTAGGAGGTGGCACAGTTTCATCATATGCACAGGGTGTGTACCTGGTATGCCTGAGTCTGCCACTGATACAACCAATTGACATGTCTGTGTGTGTGTGTTGGTGAGGGACAGCAGTGCAAGATGGGGCAATGTTGATGCAGTGTGTGCGTGTATGCGGCAGCCCTAGGTGTTATCAATTTGCATGTGTGTATGCATGCACACAGTTCCAACTCATGGCTGCCATATACAGGTGTTTGTGGACAGCCACAGACTGTACCTGCCAGGTCATACAGATCACTGTCTCTGGCCATGGACACGGTACCTGTGTCTGGCAGGGGTGCTATGGACTGTATCAAGTACTAAGCCAGACTGGGTACTGTCATCAGAAGCAGGTGGTTGGTGACAGGAGACAAGTCCCTGTTGGGACTGTCCAGAGCCACTTGCACGTGATCTCCTGGGTCTGTCTGATGACAGCACAGACCCAGCATTGCTGGGGCTGCTCCTGGCATTATGGGAGTGGCCGCGGGCCTGTTGTCGTCCGCGACAGCTGCCAGCTGCTGCTGTTGCTGGCATACGGCCACGTCGACGCCTCAACCGTCCACCATTGCCCTGGCTCATGGACATGTAGTTGTGGAACAGATCTAATGTGTCCCCACCAATGTCTGTCAATGACCTCGGTGAAGTTATGGATGGCAGCCGCAACATCACGCATACTGTCATTAATAGCTGTGCGACATGCTCTCAGCTCCCTCAGACCCTGTCTGGTGTACCGTTCCATACGTGACTGTGCCTGCACTACAGCCCAAAACACAGCTGAGGTTGAAAGACCTCTGTGGGCATGTCTGACAGGGGCGGTACGCCCACGGATGCTCCCAAGAGAACCCCTAGACATCTGCCTGTGTGGTACCATGTCAGGACCCTGGCCATGGCTGCTGTGTGGGGATGCATGTGCCACTGATACCACATTACCCTGGTCAATGCCCACTGTATCCTGTCCATCACCTAGGGACATTGGTGACAAATGATGTATTGGCAGGATGACTGTGCGCATTGATGGGGTCGACAGCTGTGTACTGTCAATTGGCTGACCAACGATGGAGCCTGGCACACCTCCCTGTGCCACTACAAAGGTATCATCGTTATCACTATCCACGGCAGCTGATTCAGGTTCCCTGCTGCACAACACCAGAGCAGCACCAGAACCTGTGGGAGTAAGACAGGAAACACAGTTTACAATGTGTACACAATGTCACCACTGATACACACATGCACACATGCACACAGGGCACATGCACTCATGCACACATGCACACAGGGCACATGCACACATGCACACATGCACACATGCACTCATGCACACATGAACACAGGGCACAGGCACACATGCACACATGCACACAGGGCACATGCACACATGCACACATGCACACAGGGCACATGCACACATGCAAACATGCACACAGGGCACATGCACACATGCACACATGCACACTCCTCAGTATATGAGATATCAACACACAGACACAAACACACCTGCAATCAATCACATAGCAAAACTGCTTCAGCCTATTATTACTATTAGTATCAAGAGTATTGAAGGTATTGTTATTACACACTCACCAGCATGGATAGACTGCCTTGCTGTTACACCAGAGGGACCTGCAGAAATAAGACATTTATTGTCAGTGGGCACAACTGTGCCATTGATACTGTGAGTATGATACAGTTCAGTAGTGCAACAGTTGGCTTCCACAGGTCTACTGCTGATATTGAGAATATCACTCTTGCACAATAATTACCAAGATAACAGCTACAAACTGAGGACACACCTCACACATGCATAAACTAACAGTGTGCAGAACAGTCAACTATACACATGGCATGTTACCTGCATGCTCCGTGTTCTGCTGCTGGGTGGCTCCAGCCTCCATCATTATGCATGTATGCTGCTGCTGTTGTTACTGTTGCGCTGGAGCCACAACACTTAGGATTCGTCCCTCCATTCTGGTGAGGGGGGGATGTCTTGCCACCCCACCACCTGTGGCAAGCTGTTGCCTGTGGATATCTGCCACACCCTGATGGACATTTCTAATTAAATCACTGCAGTGATGGCATACCTGCTCATATGTCCGGTTATGTGTGCCTATGTCATTTACCCGATGGACCAGGTCTTGCCACAGTGCAGCCCTCTCCTACTGGTTCTGGCTGGTGCAGGAAAAGAGTATTGCGAAATCCCGCACCAGGCTCTGGTGTATCTCTTCCCCTTCTGCAGTGGAGTACACAGGGTTTCGCTGGTGAACCATAGCCCTGAAAAGGAGAAGAAAAATATGTCAGCAATATATGTCAGCAAAATATAGCACACATAATACACATAATACTCGACTGTAGTGATATAACTTAACCCCCATATATAGCATCTGTCTGTCTATTGGGGGATACACATGTAAATGACCAGATATCAGTGCTCAGCTGACAACTGTGCAACAGTACCTGGCACACTCCATACGACAGACTAGTATACTCCAGCAGTCAGCACACTGGTTCAGGTCCAATGCACAACCTCACACTGGGGGTTTGTATCAAGGTACTGTATGGGGAACATTATCAACCCATGCACTGCATGCAATGCACGTTACATATTTCACTGGTAATGCACACTACTCTTACTTGCCATAACCCTACCTACACTACAGTCACATACAGGGTAACACAGCACAACATATGTCAATGTAGTATGTTTTGATCGCAATACCTCACACATCTGTCTCTGGCCTGACACCAAGGACACACACTACCATGACAGACAGACAGTCATGGTGAGCAATCACACCAGTACATAACATGCACCCAGTCACTGGCACACTCATTCCACCTCACATATTTGGTTTGCAATGGGTTCGTGGGTGTGCATTGTGTCTTAGGTAGGTATTATGCTATTGGCCCTAGGCCTACAGCAGCATATTGTTATGCTACCCTGCCCCTTGTGACACATGTGATGTGATCGTACCTGCTCCTGTCAAACAGTTACACAGGGTGACTCGTATGGCATATTACCTATCTGCATAACATTTAGTAGGGGTACGTCTGACATCTACTCATGGGGAGCCTTGCTTCTTATTGCTGGGTGGTTTACTACAGGCTATGTCTTATCTGTGGGTAGGGACCTGTACCTCCACCATGTGCTCTTTACTGCAGTGACAAGGACGACAGACACAGGTAATTTGGGTTGAGAATGTTGGAGGTGTTACCATGGTTGTTGGACAACTGTCATGGGTGTGACCTAACTATGTATATCCAGCAGTGGTAACCTCTATGTAGGTAGTCTGGGTGCACTCTGTGGTCTTGTCATTCACTCTGCATAGGTAATGTGTTTGAGTGCATTGACACAGTTACTTACATATGTCTGTGTCCTTCTCCATATCTGTAGCTGTCATGGGAGGTACATACCGTGTAGGACATTGTGGGGTGTAGAGGGGTACAGTGACCTACATGTCCATAGCTGACACACCATGTCTGCTGACACATTCCATGTACAGGTATTACAGGACTAGTGTGCCACTGTGTATATCAATGGTGAGCCTATTGTACACTTGTTGCACCTGTTCCCCCCTGACACATGCAGTGGTGGGCAGGCATGCACATATGTGGTGGTTACTGGTGTCAGTGTTTTGGAATGGGGTATGTTACTCCAGTATCCACACTGATGTTCACTCCATGCCTTTGTCACCAGGCACCTGTTGCACCTGTTGCAATACATCTGCGCACATGTGCCTCACTCAGTATATATATATATATATATATACACAAACATGGGGACAATGTGCTACACACCGGAAGTATACCCCTCACTAGTGACATCTGACCACAAACTAATCACCCTGGATATACATATCCCACCTCCACCCCCAACACAAAAGACTACAGTGAAAAGCTTCTCAAAAGCCGACTTTACACTTCTTAAAACTGAGATGGTATTCTTTAAGCCCACTGGGCCAGTGGAAACCACATCCCACAATGCAGAATCCTTCACAAATGCTTTCTATGGACATCTCCAAGAATGCATGGATCATGCAATCCCAAATAAAACCAAGACCCTCTCCACCAAGGGCAGGCATCCTATCTGGTGGACCCCAGCCATGAACAAATTATATAACAAAAGACGGAAGCTACTGCACGACAGAGCAAAATCCCATAAAGTGAAGGCATCTCTGATCAGCACTAGTAGAAAGCTACAGTTACTTGCACTTTTTATTAATAAGTGACTACACTGCACTCTTTTGCAAGCTTGGCAAAATGATCTCACCAGTGCCACAGGAATACCAAGGACTGGTGAACAGGTCCATCACCACCATGTGGACCTGAAGAGACGAAAGCAGGACCAACAGAACCGTTGGATCCAGGAGGCCCGGCAAATGCCCAACACCCCACTACTGAGTATGTTACATGTAATTATTTATGTAAGGAGTTAACCTAGCTGAGATTGTGGAGATGTGTATTCCATTATTACTTCATTTATATTACAGCTGCAGGTGTCCATTCCATGAATCGTCGAGCCTATCCCGATAGGCTTGTGCGGTTGCGCCACCAGGCAGGTTAGTAATTCTCTCCCTGTAACTGTTAAAAAATATCAGTATGATAGCTTGCTAAAGAGTGCAGTGTAGTACTGTGTGATTACATAAGTGTGATGCAGCCTGTAATATGTGTGAAATATATCCCGGTTTAAAATCTGAAACATGACACAAGTGAGACTGTTGGAAAGGATTGTTGTAACCAAGTAAAACATGTCAATAAAGCCTAGAATTAAGTACCATCCTGAATTGTAAAAATACAGCAAGTGAGAATGTGAGAAAGAGGTATGATTCCACCAATAAAGTTGTAATAACTCCTGAATAAAGTATACTGCAGTCAGTACAGAATGAAATGAATGTGACAGGCACAACCAAACAGTGAAATGTGTGGAATAAAGTACTGAAGCTGGAATGTGTGTCCCACAATTTGGATATGTTGCTGTACATTTGCAATATGCAGATAGTATGGTTGCATGAAATACCAAACATCCACAGTTGTCTAGAGCCATATAAAGCAAATGTAGCAGGATGCTGTAGCTGAACAGAGCCAGATATGAATGTGTATGAATAAAAATGCAATGTATATTAATGCAGCAGTAACATTCCCATCACCAACATGCATACGTTTACACATAGGAAACTGTAGTCAGACCTGTAGTGTGTATATATCTGCAGCTAGTAGAAATGTACAGCATATGTATAGGTATTTGAAGTTGTTAATGAAATATTTCTTCACCCTACCCTATAACCACAAATAATCCATTCCACATGAAATGGGTATGTGTCTTCACAATTAACTCCCCTGGACATTTTTCCTGTTGGTTCATACATATTTGCATGTACGTTGATGCATGTGCCCTGTTCATACACCCAACCCTGATGGCCTGTTGCCATCAATCAACCCTGCATGTTGTTGGATTGTGTATTGTTGTTCAAATTATGCATGTGTTATGCTTGCTGTTCAATGGCTTGAATTTATGGGTGTTTGGTTAATGGGAATACTAATGCATGCTGTTACAACTAATTGTGAATGGTATTGTACGTTACTAACCCAAACTGTCATAAAATAATGCAAAACATAGGATGACAGGGAAGACGGGTTCCAGCGGACCCACCTCTCCCACCTCAGCTGGCGAGTGCACCTGGCAGTAGTGCCCAGGCCAGACCCTCCTCCGGTGGCCTTGTGCCACCTGTGGGTGGAAGCACTGCAGGGGATGGGCTCATCCCCCCTCTGCAAGTGTGGCCAGAGGAGAACATCCACTCACCCTCCGTAGTGTCCAGACTGTGGTGAGTAGGGAGATCAGGCATGGCTGTGCTTGAGCCCCTACACCAGCTTGAGGCACAGGTGGTACAACTCACGGGTGTGCCTGCTGCCTGTCCTACACAGCCCCCAGCACAGCCCTGTCCTGGGCAGTGAAGGCACAATGGCAACTGCCCATGGGTGGGGATCTCAGTTCCACTGTTGCCATCTGTGGGCTCATGGGCTCGAGTTATCCAAACATCCATCCCCGTCAATTGTTTATCCCCCCACATGTGTCATACACCACCCCTGTATGTGTCTTCTTTGTCTTGTCTGTTAACCTCCCCTACCTACCTCCACAGCTATACCAACTTCCTTTACCTGACATACCACTCTCACCTGAAAAAAAGAAAAAAAGGGCACTCTCTACCCACAAAAAAATTACGCACAATACATAGCTGCCCATTTTGCACACATGTCTGCTGGACATGTAAACTGGCAATTACAATTGGCTGTACAACAAATATTGTTGTCCTCACCTCTCTCTCAGGGGTGGAAGTTTTCAAATTTCACACCAAATTACAAACATATGCACAGCAGTTGCTGATGAAGAAATGGGCAGCTATGAGCCTTTCCTACATCCCTCTTGCAAAACCTGAGCTTGTTTTCCTACTGTCCTACCCTCTTTGTGCCCCCTTTTTCACCACTTTCCTATCTCCCCATTTTCTTTTCTTTAAAAGAAATTAGCGCGGGTGTGCACGAGAGTAAGCACTTTTAAGCAGTAGTAAGCGGGAGTACGCTTCTGTGCACTTAGCTAAGCTTGTGTGCGCGAAGCTAAGCCACAGTGCGCATGCGTGAGCTCCGTGCAAAACAGCGCTAACCCACTTACAACTGCTTAAAAGTGCCTTAGTCACTCTGAATGACAAGGCCTGTACTTTGCTCAGCAGCAAAATAAAACTCCTCTGTCAGTCTCAAACCCAGGACCTTGGAAACATTAGTCTGCATGACTTACCAGTAAGCCATGACTGCTATACAAGAACATTGTGTGAAAGAAATATATCATGAAATAGTAGGAATTAATGTAAAGGGAATATAGCAAGTCTAGTACACAAAGCATGTCATGTATATTTATTGTCAAATCTAGTGGATTTGTAAAATAGTACTGTGTGAACAGAAACAGCCATGCTAGTTGGTAGCTAGTAGGTAATAATGTCACAGTAGCACCTGGCAAGCCACACACATACTCAGAGCAGGATAAACACTGCCATAGTTGAATAGTTAAGAGCCCAGACATAGCAACTGTGACTAAGTTACAGGGATGTCCCTGATGTGAAAACAAATGTCAACTGTGCCCCACTGACTCCCTGTGAAATGTACTAACAGTAGGCAGAAAGGTGTTACAACACATGCAATGGTAACTATGAATTACTGAAAGTATGCACCACTTGCACGTTACAAATGGTGTAGTAATACATATGCGCAAAATAACCCAGTCACAACTGCAGAATTTCTGAATATTTCATGGGAGTATCCCACTGATATGTACCATTCCATGAGGCTGATAAAAGATGCACCTGAGAGTATCTGAGGCTTGCTCAGCAGCATGATCAAATACCCTTGTAAGTGTCAAGGCCCACACCATGGCCAGACCACACTGCATGCAGTACCACCCTACCACAACAAACTCATAGGGAATTGCTGCCCAAACAGATATAGCAAGCATTACAAGCTGTGAATGTAAATGGAAAATAGGAAAGCCATAGCAACACATTACAGGAAAGACACCTAGCAGGCATACAAGGAGTGAATGTAAAGGGCAAATATTGAAGCCATAGCAACAGATTGCAAGAGCCACTGCTATATACCAGTTACACCACAATTCCCACAGGAAAGCACACACATCCATATATACCCAGTATTCCTAGTTGTATGTGTCAGTTTACATAAACATGGAGAAGAGGAAACTGGAGGAAGGAATACTCAGTTACAGTACAACATGCATTGCAGTGTCTACAACGCAGCCTTAAATATGAGAGACATACCAACCCTTACACTCACAGAACAGTGTCCACAGCAAACCAGCATGGTCCCCACCCTGATAATCTGAAAGGGCTACGACTACCTAACAAACCTTTTTATAGCACTGTCCTGAAATCACAGTGAGAACTGCAATCACTACACAACAGGCTGCATGCAATTAGTAAATGCTGGCTAACAATTGGTGCAGAGGCCATCACATGGACATGTGCAGATACCTACAAAAGCATCTTGTGCTCCCAGTCCACACATGCAATACTTTCATTGCACCCTCTGGAGGTAGAGACAGAGAGAGAGAGAGATAAAGAGAAAGAGAAAGAGAAAGAGAAAGAAAGAAAGAAATAAAAATAAAAAGTAACAACAAAACAAACAAGTTGACAGCAGGCCAAGTATCTGAAACCTACGCAAACAGCTGCAACAAACACAGGTAATGTAAAGTACTAATATATTAGTCTACATACTGTGAACCCACCATATGTGTTATTGGTCTGTGTCTATGTATATAAAGATGTGCATAGGGCCGGGGACATACTGCAACTGTCACTGAAGGTTGTACATACATATGTATGTGAAGGTAGCTATGTGCACATAGCAATGTAGGTTGTAGTGCAATGTACAATGTAGGTTGTACAGTAACGGATGTTCATCAGTACGTTACTGTGTGTATACATATATGGAACTAAAAAGGATTATATATATATCTATCATGTGTATACGTATGTATATCGAGATATGTATGTATATATATATATATATATATATATATATATATATATATATATATATATATATATATATATATATATATATATATATATATATATATATATATATAAAATATGCATATATGTATACATAGATAGAGAGGGATGTAGAAATACATAGACATATATAGTTTCACAGTATCATAGTTTAGTACTAGGCTATCTGCCCTGGGGCATTAATAAGCCTAGCCATAGTGATGTGGCTTTCACCACCCCATGTAATGGTACAAAAGTGTACAGAATAGATTTAGAATACTGTGCCTCTGTCTAGTAGTGACACAGTGAAGACCCCCTTACATAATAGAATTAGTTTACTGTGCCTCTGTTTAGTAGTGACACAGAGATGACCCCTGGGGTAAACATATGATCTCCCATCCACTTGACAAGATTTCACATGAAGAGAGTCAGTGAGGGGCTCTGCCTAACATGAATTGGGATTCTGTTCCAGAATATGAGAAGCCTCTGAGTTATGAATCTGTCCCTCCAGCATGTCCAATTCATATTTGTGCTGAGGTTTAAATCTTTAGCTCTTGTGGTTCTGATGGATTTGGATTTTATGAGGTGGAGCATGTCCATCAATTCCTGATTGGACATGGCCTTGTACGTCAGGCACAGATCACCTCTAAGTAGGCGGTATGCTACTGAATAGAGCTGGAGTTTCTTTAGTCTGGCAGCATATGACATATGTTGGAGACACTTGATCCTCTCGGTGAGGTACTTCTGTGGTCTCCCTAGCTGTTGCAAGTGCCGGGTGAGGTACATACCAAATGGGGCATAGTACTCATTCATGGGCCTGATAAGGGAGGAGTATAGGGGTACAATGACCTCCTTTGATCTGGATGTGAATCCCTTCATGATAAGGTGGGCAAGGTAGAAAGTCTTACTAACCACTTTGGCAACGTGGGTGTCAAATGAGAGGTCACTATCGACTTGTGTCCCCAGGTCTCTGATTAGTTTTTCCGTACTCAGTGGGATACTGTCTATGTGACAATATGTGGGTACTTTGTTTTTCCCAAAGGGGATGACTATACATCATTTGGCATTCAGTTTAAGGCCATGACTCCGGCACCAGTTGTCCGTTTCAGTGAGGCCTTTCTATAGGATTTATGTGTCAGCTGGTGTATTGACTATGGCGCCTAGTATGCAGTCATCTGCAAACTTTGTCATTCACTACCCTCCCATGTTTCCTTCCACATCTGAGAAATAAATGCAGAACATGAGGGGTCCCAGGACAGAGCCCTGTAGAACACAACTTGTGTCTGGCTTTGAGTCTGACATGGCTCCAGTGATTTTGACTTCATGGGTTCTATCCTTTAGCCGGTTTGCAACCCATCTTGTGACATATGGATTTACATTTCAGCTGTTGAGCTTGTCTATGATGCCAGAGTGGGGTATTGTGTCGAAAGCTTTAGCCAGGTCCAGGTAGGCTGTATGGACTGCTTTGCCCTCATCAATGGCTCTAGTGACTGTTTTGAAAAAGTCAACCAGGTTCAAAAGGCAGGATCTGCCCTTTACAAAGCCGAACTGGGTGGGATCAAGTGTCTGTAAGTCCCCAATGTCTCTGTTTATGAGTTCCATGATGAGTCTTTCCATAGCTTTGCAGACCAGGCTGGTTAAGCCCGTAGTTACCAGGGTCTGTAGAGGTGCCTCCTTTGTGGAGTGGGACTACTGTTGCTGTATGCCAGTGTTCAGGTACATATCCTGTAGTAAGGCTACGGTTAAATAGCATTTTATGTGTGGGTTTAGCTCCTCTCGGAGTTCAGGTAGCACGCAACCCGGGATACCGTCAGGTCCCATTGATGCTGTGTTTATAGCTTTGCTGAGGGCAGTTCTCACTTGGACATCTGAGATGACAGGGAGGTTACATTCAGCTGGGATAAGTATTTTTTCTTTTGGGGGTGAGGGAGGGGAGAAATTTGCACTGAACCTGTCTGCCAGAATGTTGGCAATATCTGTGTGTTCAGTGTATTTTTTGTCATTGTGAACTAACTCTGAACATATCTGAGGGTTTCCGCCCAGGTTTCTAACATAGCAGAAGAAGGCCTTGTGGTTATCTTTAGTGTCCATAGCGATTTTTCTCTCAAGGTTGGCCTTGGATGTTTTTATGAGAGAATGTAGCTTTCTACTAGTGCTGATCAGAGATGCCTTCTCTTTATGGGATTTTGCTCTGTCATGCAGTAGCTTCCTTCTTTTGTTATACAATTTGTTCATGGCTGGGGTCCACCAGACAGGATGCCTGCCCTTGGTGGAGAGGGTCTTGGTTTTATTTGGGATTGCATGATCCATGCATTCTTAGAGATGTCCGTAGAAAGCATTTGTGAAGGATTCTGCATCGTGGGATGTGGTTTCCACTGGCCCAGTGGGCTTAAAGGATACCATCTCAGTTTTAAGAAGTGTAAAGTCGGCTTTTGAGAAGCTATTCACTGTAGTCTTTTGTGTTGGGGGTGGAGATGGGATATGTATATCCAGGGTGATTAGTTTGTGGTCAGATGTCACTAGTGAGGGGTATACTTCCGGTGTGTAGCACATTGTCTCCATGTTTGTGATGATCAGGTCTAGTATATTATCTCCCCTTGTGGGAGAGGTGACTAGCTGTTCCATTGCATTTGAATTTATGAATTCCAGGAACCTTTGGGCTGCAGTGTTTGGGCTAGAATAATGAACCCAGTCTATGTCAGGGTAGTTGAAGTCTCCCAATATGATGGTGTTTGGTGAGACATTCATATCCTCCAATGTCTTCAGGAAGGCTGAATGGGGTTCCTGAGTTTGGGAGTGTGGTCTGTAACATGCTACCAGTTGTATAGCAGTTTTGCCTACGGTTAGTTGCACCTGGATGGTCTCTGATGCTTCAAGTGTTGCCACTAACCTGGAAGTGTGGGTGTCCTTGATGAATATGGACACTCCCCCTCCCTTTTTGTTTTGGCCCGAGTTTTGGAGCCGAAAAGCATGATACGAGGTATAGCCTGGTAGTGCTGCGGTGCTCTCAGGAGCCTTGAACCAGGTTTCAGTTACTGCACAGACATCGAGATTGATAGAATATGTACGTACAGATATATGTAATGCACACATACATATATAGGTTCATAGGTTCATAGGTTCATACTAGGCTATCTGCCCTGGGGCAATTATAAGCCTAGCCCGATTCTGTATGGCTTATGCCACCCCTTGATTTGAGTATACTGTGCCCTTTTTAAGGTTTAGTTTACTGTGCCTCTGTTTAATAGTGACACAGGAGTAATCCCTGGGACAAACCTACGATCCCCCATCCACCTATCGAGATTCTTCTTGAAGAGATTCAGTGAGGTGCTCTGCCTCACATGAACTGGAATTCTATTCCAGAGCGAAGGGAGCTTCTGGGTTATGAACCTGTCCCTCCAGCAAGTTCTATTTATTTCTGTGCTGAGGTTCAAGTCCCTTGAGCATGTGGCTCTAAGGGATTTAGATTTACTGAGGTGGAGCATGTCCATTAATTCTGGATTTGACATAGCTTTGTATGTCAGGCATAGATCGCCTCAAGTAGGCGGTATGCAACTGAGTAGAGCTGGAGTTTTTAACCGAGCAGCATATGGCATCTGTTTGAGACCCTTGATCCTCTTGGTGAGATACTTTTGGGGTCTTTCTAATTGCTGCAGGTGTCGGGTAAGGTACATCCCAAAAGGGGCATTGTATTCTATGATGGGCCTGATGAGGGATGAATAAAGGGGCACGATTACCTCTCTTGATCTAGATGTGAAACCCTTCATGATGAGGTGGGCTATGTAGAAGGTCTTTCTAACCACTTTGGCAATGTGGTTTTCAAAGGAGAGATTGCTATCAACTTGGGTCCCCAGGTCCCTAATAACTTTCTCTGTACTTAATGGGTTTCTGCCTATGTGGTAATTTGTGGGCACATTGTTTTTGCCAAAGGGCATGAAAATACATTTTTTGGCATTTAGCTTTAAACCATGGCGCTAGCACCAGTTATCTGTCTCTGTGAGACCTTTTTGAAGGATGTTTTTGTCAGCTGGAGAGTTGATTATGACGCCCAGTTTGAAGTCGTCTGTGAACTTGGTGAGACATAGTCCTCCCATGTTTGCCTGTACCTCGGAAAAGTATATACCGAACAAGAGTGGTCCCAGGACAGAACCCTGTGGGACACCACTTGTGACTGGTTTCGAGTCTGACATGGCTCCAGCAACTCTCACTCTGTGGGTTCTGTCTTTGAGCCAGTTTGCGACCCATCTTGTGACATAGGGGTTTATATTTAAGCTGGATAGCTTATCTATGATGCCCGAGTGGGGTATTGTGTCAAATGCCTTTTCAAGGTCCAGATAGGCTGTGTGGACTACCTTCCCTTCATCTATGGATTTGGTGACTGTTTCGAAGAAGTCAACCAGGTTCAAAAGGCAGGATCTGCCCTTGACAAAGCCGAACTGGGTAGGATCTAGTGTCTGTACGTCCCCAATGTCTTTGTTTATGAGCTCCATGATGATCATCTCCATAGCCTTGCAGACTAAGCTAGTCAGGCTTATGGGGCAATAGTTTCCAGGGTCCGTAGAGGCTCCACCTTTGTGGAGTGGGACCACTGTTGTTGTATGCCATTCTGTGGGCACATATCCTGTAGTGAGGCTGAGATTGTATAGCTGTTTTATTTGAGGGATTAGTTCCTCTTGGAGTTCATGTAGGATGCAACTTGGGATGCCATCTGGTCCCATGGAAGCAGTGTTTTTTGCTTTGGAGAGGGCAACCTTCACCTGAGCATCAGAGATGTTTGGGAGGCAGCCCTCTGCCGGGATAGATACTTGCTCTTTTGGGGGGGAGGGGGTGGAGAAGTTTGCACTGAACCTGTCTGCCAGGATATTGGCGATGTCTGTGGGTTCAGTGTATTTTTTGTCAATTAGAGTCAACTCAGAACAAGTCTGGGAGTTGCATCCCAGGTTTCTAACATAACTGAAAAAAACCTTATGATTATCTTTGGTGTCCTGTGCAATTTTTCTCTCGAAGCTGGCCTTGAAGGATTTTATGAGGGATCGTAATTTTTTGTTAGTACTGATCAGAGATGCCTTCCCTATTAGGGATTTTGCTCTGTCATGTAGTTGCTTCCTCCCTCTGTTGTACAGTTTATTTATGGCAGGGGTCCACCAGACTGGACGCCTGCCTTTGGATGATTGGGTCTTGGTTTTGTTTGGGATAGCATGATCCATGCATTCCTGGAGATGTCCGTAGAATGTATTTATATAGGATTCTGCAGTTTGGGCCGTAGTTACCACTGGCCCTGGGGCCTTGAAGGATTCCACTTCGGTTTTGAGAAGTGAGAAGTACGCTTTTGAGAAGTTTTTCGCTGTGGTTTTCTGGGCTGGGTTTGGGGTCGGGATGCGGACATCCAGTGAAATTAATTTATGGTCTGATCTTACCAATGAGGGATATACTTCTGGTGTGGAGCACAGAGTCCCCATGTTGGTAATGATCAGGTCTAGTATGTTGTCTTTTGTGGGAGTGGTGACTAATTGTTCCATAGCATTTGAGTTTATAATTTCCAGGAACCTTTGGGCTAAGGTGCTGGGGCTTGAGTAGTGCACCCAGTCAATGTTTGGGTAGTTGATGTCGCCCAATATAATGGTGTTCAGAGAGATCTTCATGTTCTCCAGTGTTTTCAGGAAAGCCGAGTAGGATTCCTGACTTTGAGAGGGTGGTCTGTAGGATGCTATAAACTGAAAAGCAGTCTTTCCCACTGTTAGTTGCACATGGATGGTAACCTGGAGGTGTGGATATCCTTGATAAATATGGAAACTCCCCCTCCTTTTGTGGTTCGGTCCGGGTTTTGGTACCAAAAAGCATGATATGAGGTATAGCCTGGTAGCGCTGGGGTGCTCTCAGGAGCCTTGAACCAGATACATATACATATACAGACAGATCTGACTGTCTACAGATATGTCTGCATATGACTATCTCTCTCTCTGTCCCACCCCCTCTCACTCTCTCTCTCTCCCTCTGTCTCTCTCTCTCTCTCTCCCCCTCTCTCCCCATATCTATATCTATATATCTGTATATATATATATATATATATATATATATATATATATATATATATATATATATATATATATATATATATATATATATATATATATACACACACACACACACACACACACACACACATATAAATATATATATATATATATATATATATATATATATATATATATATATATAATATATATTTATATATATATATATATATATATATATATATATATATACATATATATATATATATATATATATATATATATATATATATACTGAGTGAGGCACATGTGTGCAGATGTATTGCAACAGGTGCCTGGTGACAAAGGCATGGAGTGAACACCAGTGTGGATACTGGAGTACCATACTCCATTCCAAAACACTGACACCAGTAACAACCACATATGTGCATGCCTGCCCACCACTGCATGTCTCAGGGGGGAACAGGGGCAATAAGTGTACAATAGGCTCCCCATTGATATACACAGTGGCACACTAGTCCTGTAATACCTGTACATGGAATGTGTCAGCAGACATGGTGTGTCAGCTATGGACATGTAGGTCACTGTACCCCTCTACACCCCACAATGTCCTACACGGTATGTACCTCCCATGACAGTTACAGATATGGAGAAGGACACAGACATATGTAAGTAACTGTGTCAATGCACTCAAACACATTACCTATGCAGAGTGACTGACAAGACCACAGAGCGCACCCAGACTACCTACATAGAGCTTACCACTGCTGGATATACATAGTTAGGTCACAATCATGACAGTTGTCCAACAACCATGGTAACACCTCCAACATCCACAACCCAAATTACCTGTCTGTCATCCTTGTCACCGCAGTAAAGAGCACATGGTTGAGGTACAGGTCCCTACACACAGATAAGACATACCCTGGAGTAAACCACACAGCATTAAGAAGCAAAGCTCCCCATGAGTAGATGGCAGACATACCCCTGCTGAATGTTATGCAGATAGATAATATGCCATATGAGACACCCTGTGTAACTGTTTGCAAGAGCAGGTACGACCACATCACTTGTGTCACAAGGGGCAGGGTAGCATAACAGTATGCTGCTGTAGGCCCAGGGCCAATAGCATACTACCTACCTAAGACACAATGCACACCCATGAACCCATTGCAAACCAAATATGTGAGGTAGAATGAGTGTGCCAGTGACTGGGTGCATGTTATGTACTGGTGTGATTGCTCACCATGACTGTCTGTCTGTCATGGTAGTGTGTGTCCTTGGTGTGAGGCCAGAGACAGATGTGTGAGGTATTGTGTTCAAAGCATACTACATTGCCATATGTTGTGCTGTGTTACCCTGTATGTGACAGTGGTGTAGGTAGGGTTATGGCAAGTAAGAGTAGTGTGCATTACCAGTGAAATATGTAACGTGCATTGCATGCAGTGCATGGGTTGATAATGTTCCCCATACAGTACCTTGATACAAACCCCCAGTGTGAGGTTGTGCATTGGACCTGAACCAGTGTGCTGACTGCTGGAGTATACTAGTCTGTCGTATGGAGTGTGCCAGGTACTGTTGCGCAGTTGTCGGCTGAGCACTGATATCTGGTCATTTACATGTGTATCCCCCAATAGACAGACAGATGCTATATATGGGGGTTAAGTTATATCACTACAGTCAAGTATTATGTGTATTATGTGTGCCATATTTTGCTGACATATATTGCTGACATATTTTTCTTCTCCTTTTCAGGGCTATGGTTCACCATCGAAACCCTGTGTACTCCGCTGCGGAGGAGGAAGAGATACACCAGAGTCTGGTGCGGGATTTTGCAATACTCTTTTCCCACACCAGCCAGAACCAGCAGGAGAGGGCTGCACTGTGGCAAGACCTGGTCCATTGGGTAAATGACATAGGCACACATAACTGGACATATGAGCAGGTACGCCATCACTGCAGTGATTTAATTAGAAATGTCTGTCAGCGTGCGTCGGATATCCATAGGCAACAGCTTGCCACAGGTGGTGGGGTGGCTAGACACCCCCCCCTCACCAGACTGGAGGGAATACTCCTATGTGTTGTGGCCCCAGCCCAACAGCAACAACAGCAGCAGCATACATGCATAATGATGGAGGCTGGAGCCACCCAGCAGCAGGACACGGAGCGTGCAGGTAACATGCCATGCTTATAGTTGACTGTTCTGTACACTGTTAGTTTATGCATGTGTGAGGTGTGTCCTCAGTTTGTAGCTGTTATCTTGGTAATTATTGTGCAAGAGTGATGTTCTCAATATCAGCAGTAGACCGCTGGAAGCCAACTGTTGCAATACTGAACTGTATCATACTCACAGTATCAATGGCACAGTTGTGCCCACTGACAATAAATGTCTCATTTCTGCAGGTCCCTCTGGTGTAACAGCAAGGCAGCCTATCCATGCTGATGAGTGTATAATAACAATACCTTCAATACTCTTGATACTAATAGTAATAATAGGCTGAAGCAGTAGTGCTATGTGTTTGATAGCAGGTGTGTTTGTGTCTGTGTGTTGACATCTCATATACTAAGGAGTGTGCATGTGTGCATGTGTGCGTGTGCCCTGTGTGCATGTGTGCATGTGTGCATGTGTGCCCTGTGTGCATGTGTGCATGTGTGCATGTGTGCATGTGCCCTGTGTGCATGTGTGCATGTGTGTATCAGTGGTGACATTGTGTACAGATTGGAAACTTAGTTTCCTGTCTTACTCCCACAGGTTCTGGTGCTGCTCTGGTGTTGTGCAGCAGGGAACCTGAATCAGCTGCCGTGGATAGTGATAATGATGATACCTGTGTAATGGCACAGGGAGGTGTGCCAGTATCCATCGTTGGTCAGCCAATTGACAGAACACAGCTGTCGACCCCATCAATGCGCACAGTAATCCTGCCAATACATCCTTTGTCACCAATGTCCCTAGGTAATGGACAGGATACAGTGGGCATTGACCAGGGTAATGTGGTATCGGTGGCACATGCATCTCCACACAGCAGCCATGGCGAGGGTCCTGACATGGTACCACACAGGCAGATGTCCAGGGGTTCTCGTGGGAGCATCCGTGGGCGTACCACCCTTGTCAGACATGCCCACAGAAGTCTTTCAACCTCAGCTATGTTTCGGGCTGTAATGCAGGCACAGTCACGTATGGAACGGTACACCAGACAGGGTCTGAGGGAGCTGAGAGCATGTCGCTCAGCTATGAATGACAGTATGCGTGATGTTGGGGCTGCCATCCGTAACTTCACCGAGGTTATTGACAGACGTTGGGGGGACACATTAGATCTGTTCCACAACTACATGTCCATGAGCCAGGGCAATGGTAGACAGTTGAGGCGTCGACGTGACCGTATGCCAGCAACAGCAGCAGCTGGCAGCTGTCGCGGATGACAACAGCCCTGCGGCCGCTCCCATAGTGCCAGCAGCAGCCCCAGCAATGCTGGGTCTGTGCTGTCATCAGACCGCCCCAGGAGACCATGTGCACGTGGCTCTGGACAGTCCCAACAGGGACCTGTCTCCAGTCACCAACCACCTGCTTCTGACGACAGTACCCAGTCTGGCTTAGTACCTGATATGGTCCATAGCACCCCTGCCATTCACAGGTACCGTGTCCGTGGCCAGAGACAGTGATCTGTATGACCTGGCAGATACAGTCTGTGGCTGTCCACAAACACCTGTATATGGCAGCCATGAGGTGGAACTGTGTGCATGCATACACACATGCAAATTGATAACACCTAGAGCTACCGCATACACACACACACTGCATCAACATTGCCCCCATCTTGTACTGCTGTCCCTCACCAACACACACACACAGACATGTCAATTGGTTGTATCAGTGGCAGACTCAGGCATACCAAGTACACACCCTGTGCATATGATGAAACTGTGCCACCTCCTACAATCTGTAACATTGGTGCAGGAACAGGTTAACATGGTGCTGATGCACAGGGTGACTACATAGAAGTGTAGTAATAGTATCATGTTGTCAACAGTACAGTGTAATGATATCATTGTGGGTATATCCCAGCATGCCTGATGCAGTTACAGTATGAATGTCATTGTATTGTTTTGTACACCCATAGTAATTACCATAGTGTAATGTCTGCACATCTTTGCATACTTGTGGTGAGGCTGTCAACAGATGGCCACCTACATAGGTAGCACAGGGGACAAGACAATGTAAGTATTGATACTCAGTGATGGACATGTCAACTGCAAGTTGCATGCTGTCCACTCTCGACTCTGCAATGAGGATGTTTGAGGATGTTGATATCTGTGCAGTAATACACAACAGGTTAAAGACTCACAAGAGCACCCTAGCACTACAAGGTCACACCTCATACCATGCATGACAGCCCCAAAACACAGAACTAACTATGACAGGAGGGAGAGTCTCCATACATGTCAAGGATACTGTGGTGCCAGGACAGGTAGCATACATTCTACTAAGTTTGGAACTGCTGAGTGAGGGCTCAGTGTCTGTTATTCGAAATGTGTATTAGTTCAGGTATGAGCACTTGGGTTTCAGGCCAGTTATTCTACATTACGAAGGTACATGGTCTATACACTTGTGGGGGGTCTCTGGATACAGGCTTATAGTGCTTGCATATATGCACTGTTACCTACTGGAAGTCGTACACCTTGTTTGTTTTAGCATAGTCTAGATCCAGGCCTGCTGACTGTAGCTTTGTTTGCATGCATGTTTGCTTGTTATGCCGCTGAAACACTGATTCCACCTGCAATGCAGATTTACAGCGCCTCTGTGGATCCCTAGTGACATCTGTAGTGCTTACTGTACTGATGTCCATGTCTCACTTGACAGAACATCACTGTTTGTCCTGTATGCATGTAAGTTGCCTGTAACACATTGCATATGACTTACCTGGCATTTGCTCACGAAAGCATTTATATATGCCAACACTGACAAATCAGAAGCACTACACCCTCATATACTCACCTTGAGTACCTTGTTCCCCATTGGCCCTATGTGTTGTTAATTATTATGGGATTCACAATACTATGGTAGCATGTGCAAAGGTCACTTGTCAATCTCCTCTCTGGTCCAGTTGGTGAATCTGTGAGTCATGTGGCAATGTTACAGCTGCCTTATGTACACAGACAACCCTCTCCCCTTCCCATAGACTTACAACACATGTGAGAGATGCAACCAAATAGCCAAACTGGGGGCTAAGCTCTCTTAACTCAGTACTGGCATAACCTGTCAGGTGTAGTGGGATACTACAGTGAATACAATACCAGTCTCACATAGACCTACCATGACAGCAGTCCAAACACAGAAACACACAGGAACATTCTTGGAGTCTCAGAATAGCATCCTGCCTGAGCAGCAGACACCTGCAAAGCAGACACACAAGCAAACGTTATGCCAGAACAGAGCACGTGCAACACATAGCTCACAAAGCCTGTGTGCCAAACAGTCACAGCCCATACGGCTTAACAACACACCTGCTACAGTTGTAATAGGTACCTCTATCGTCAGGTACACTGAGGTCCTGCTCACCAGCCTGAACAAGGTGAAGGTCATGGTGAGATGCCCGTCGGGCACTATGATCCACCACATAACTCAAGCATACAGGTCACTAAAAGGCATGTACAAATATGACTCAGTCATTGTCCATGCCAGTGTGAATGACCTGTGATGTACCTCCCTGGACTACATGATAGGGGACATAGATGGGCTCTCTGAGCATGTGGCACAGGGTGGTATGACCCTGACCTTGAATAGCATCTTACCCTCACCAAGAATGCTGCCACAATATGTAGACAGGATGATCAATTTCTACAATTACCTTATGTTTCGGTGACATTCAAAGGGGATCCAATGCCTGTCAGCGTGGGATTACATGGTAGACAAGCCACATTGCTTTGCTAGGGACAGCTTGCACCTGTCACCCATGGGCTGTTGTATATTGGCAGAGGCTCTTGCTACACACATAGTGACTTCTTATGCAAGGCTCAAATTACATAGCCACCTACACAGGTATCACTCGGGATAGGACACTAATACTAATGCTACTCAACGCCAGCAGTGTAAACCTCAAGATGCATGCAGTGGAAACTGTCCTTAGCATGGGGAACAGCAATATCTGTACAGTAACAGACTCCTGGTACAAGGCTCCCAGGTGCACCCCATCACTGCCAGGTCATACCTCATACCATGCTTGTCGTCCCCTAAACATGCACCAAACCAGAACAGGGGGGATGTATCCAAAGGCACCACAGATACACACACCTCCAGGTTGGTGGCACAGCACAAAGCATCAGAGCCTATCCATGTGCAACTAACAGTGGGTTAGACTGCCTTCAGGTTCATAGCCTGGCACACAGCACCCTCCCATACCCAGGAAACCCACTTAGCCTTCCTGACAACACTGGGAATATGACGGTTACTACAAACACCATTATATGGGTGGCCTGCAACTACCCAAACATAGAGTGTGAGCATTACTCTAGCTCCAATACCCTAGCTGAAAGGTTCCTAGCATTTATTCACTGCATTGCTATGGAACAACTTGTTACCACTCCCACAAGAGGGGAAAACATGCTGCACCTGTTCATCAACAACATGTGGACTATATGCTCCAGACCAGTCGTGTATCCCTCGCTGGTAGGATGACACCATATACAACTCACACTGTATATTCACATACCACATGCAGCCCCTGCACAGAACACCACAGTCATACAGTTGTCTAATGCAAATTCCATGTATTCACATGAGGCAGGCTTCGGACATGGTAACTATTGAAGGTCACAAGTACATATGTGTATGTGGCACACACATACATCATGTGTGCATTGACATTACTGATATAATCTATGTCGTGCAATATTGGGAACAACACCCCACACACATGGACAAACTGTGTGACAAAAACACACGTGGCATTTGTAGGATACAAGCCCATACCTAACTGTGTTATGACACTTCTGAGAGACGCAGTAGCAGAGTATGCTATTTACATTACTGGGAGGCTTGCTTTCTCCTGCTGTACTTATAGGGTGCTGACATCATCAGTGTTTAGACAGTGGAATATGCAGCATGTGTTGTGTTGTACTAGTTGCCAAAAGGGACATATCTCTTACACATAGAATTGCACACACACTACCCCCCCCCACATTCACACACACACTGAGCACTTGCAGGATTCAAACACCTACCTAACTATGTTATGACACTTGTGTGAGATGCAGTAGCTGAGCACGCTATTCAAATTACTGTGTATCATTTGTGCTCCTGACATATGTATAGTGTGCTGACATCATTATTTATGAAGAGGTATGTACATCTGTTACTATCCATCAGTAAGGGGGAGAGCATATATATGCATAAACTTTGCAAAGGCACAGTGGCCTACTCTACTGCGCTGGCAGATGACAAATACACTGTGGATAACCTTCTGTATTCCCTAGGGACAACAGCCTAGTATTGCACTCTACGGCCATATGTTTACCTGTCAGATGCAAGTATCTGTTGCTCATATACTGTTTGCGGGTCTTTATTGCCAAAGCTATCCCTATCTCTATGAACAACTTGTGTACTGTGGCGGATGTTTGCATACGAGTGGGATCCAGTACTTTACTTATGTCTCTGTTGTAATTTCACTGTGTGCACTGGGCAGATTTCTGTATTGTGGGAGGTTCTTGTGTTAACACATACAAATGCCAGATATGTGTGTGCAACTGATGAACTGTGACATGGCCTAAGTGTGTGAGCATGCCCAGTTCACAGTTTCTATGGCTTCTTGACTGACAAGTCTCATTTATCTAAGTGTGCGAGCATGCCCAGTGTGAACTTTCCATATGTTGGGATCTGTGGTCCACCACATTTGTGTTTGTGTGTGGACTTCATCTATAGTTCACATGTACAGCTGAGTGTTGGCCGTCAGGTTGTGTTCTTACTGCTCAACTGCTTTGTGTCTGAACCTAACAGGCATTATGCTGTGCCTGCAGGGTTGCCATGGGATAGTTTGCATACAATTGTCAACATCCTTTCATACTGACCAAACAGTGTATTGTCGTATAGTGTACTGGTTCAGTACTTTCACTGTGGTGGACAGTATCATCGGTTTCAGTCCTATCACTGCTTGTAATATTTATAGTGAGCACACCAGACTGGTTGAGGGCCAGTTGTGCAGATATGATCATGTTGCATTTTGTTCAGATATGGACAACATAGAACAAGATTGTCCAACATTGTGAATGTATTCCACAACTTGTGTGGACAGTGACAAACAATGGCCATGTGCCCTAGGCCATTTGTAATGCTAGTCAGAGAGTGTTTGTCCTTCTACACACATATTTACTGGTGTTTGCCATGACATATGTCAAGGTTAGTGTGCTGTGGCTCTGTCTACCCGTGACATACAGGTGATAACCAGGGTACACCTACCATCTCCCATCCAGTCATCATGATTCCTCTGGATGACAGTCAATGAGGGACTCCCTGGATAACCTGTACTGGGAGTTTAGTCATGAGTGGAGTGAGCTTCTGGGTTATGGACCAATCGGTACAGCATGTCCTGTTTATGTCTGTGCTGGGGTTCAGGCCTGTCATCTGCATAGGTCACCAGCATTCAGATTTTACATGGTGCCAGATGTCCATTGATTCCAGCTTGGTCATGGCTTTATACATCAGGCACAGATCACCTCCAGCCAGGCGGTATGGCACTGTGTGGAGCTGCAGTTTGTTTAATCAGGCAACACATGGCATCTGTTACTGCTCTGAGATCCTCCTGGTGGGGTATTTGTGGGGTCTTTCCAGTTGATGCAGGTGTCTGCTAAGGTACATGCCACAAGGGCCATTGTACGCAATTGTGAGGCTGCTGTTGGATGACTGGAGATGCACAATGACCTACCCTGACCTAGCTGTGCTTACCTTCATGATTGGGTTTGTATATGGTATGTTTCTGTAACCACTACAGACACATGGTTGTCACATGCAGGATATCTATCACCTTGTGTCCCCAGGTCTCTTATTGCTCCTGATGTACTTAATGGGTTAACACCTATGTGGTAATTTGTGGCCACATACTGTGTTCCCACAGGGGATGACTATACACTATTCTGCATTTAGCTTGTTGACATGGCTGTGACACCACTTGTCTGTTTCTATGTCTGCCTTTTGTAGGATGCTTGTGTCAGCTGGAGGGTCCGATATGGTGGGCAGTTAGTAGTCATCTGCAAACCTGTTCAGACAGAGTTCTTCCATGTTGGCCTGTACCTATGTGACATATATAGCATACAAGAGAGGTCCCATGACCGTGCCTTGTGGGATGCCAGTTGTACCTGATTTGTAGTCTGACATGGCTGCAGCATGTCTGACCAGGTCATTTCTGTCCTTGAGCTGGTTTGCAACCCATCTACTTGGATAGGGGTTTATAGTTAGGCTGGTGAGCTTATCTGTACTGAACAACTGGAATATTGTATTGAAGGGTTTAGCAACGTCCAGATAGGCTGTGTGAACCACATTCCCCTCATCAATGGTCATGGTGTGTGTTTCACATGAGTCAGACATGTGTAAGGGGCAGGATCTGCCCTATGACAGCCACACTGGGTAGGGTCCAATGTCTGTAGGTACCCAATCTCGTTATTCCTGGCATCCATGATCATCCTCTCCATTACTTTGCCAACCAAGATAGTCAGGGTTGAGGGGTGATAGTTTGCAGTATCCATTCAGGCACCACCTTTGTGGTGAGGGACCACTGTTGCTGTACACTGCTCTTTGGGTACATATCCTGTGGTAAGACTGTGAGTGCGCAGTAGTGCTATTTGGTGTTCCATTCTTCTTACAGTACTTGTTGGACACAACCCAGGACACCATCTGGTACCATTGATGCTGTTTGGTTTGCTTTGTAGATGCTGGCTGTTACCTCAGCATCTGCAATGTCAGGGGGCCAGCACTCTGCTGGGATAGATATTTGGCAGTTTGGTGCTGGTGGGGAGTTTGCTAGGAATCTGTTAGGTTGGATGTTGGCAATGTGTGTGGGTTTGGTGTATTGTTTGTGATATTTGAGGACTGCAGAGCATATCTGTGGATTATCACCATGGTTCCTACCATCAGTTAGGACCGCTGTGTGATTATCCTTTGTGTCCTGCACAATTTGTATCGTCATAGGTTCATAGGTTCATACTAGGCTATCTGCCCTGGCCATGTTTGAGCATAGGCAGACTGTGTGTGGCTTTTGACACCCCTTGCAATGTGCATATTATGCCTATTTAGGTTTTACTTTACTAGATGTGACACAGGGATGGCCCCCAATGTACACCTACTATCTCCCATGCACTTGACAGGATTTCTCTTGTTGAGTATGAGTGTGGAGCTCAGCCTATCATGGACTGGGATTCTGTTCCAGAGTGTAAGCAGCCTCTGGGTTATGGATCTGTCCCTCCAGCACATCCTATTTATCTATGTGTGGGTGTTCAGATATCTCACTGTGGTGTTTCTGCTGGATTTAGAGCTTCTGCAGTGGAGCATATCCATTCATTCTGGATTGGACATGGCCTTGTACATCAGGCATACATCACCTCTGACTGGGCAGTATGCATGTGAATTGGCCTGTGGTTTCTTCAGCCAGGCAGCAGATGACAAATGTTTGGACCCTTTATCCTCTTGGTGAGGTACATTTGGTGTCTTTCTAACTGCTGCAGGTGTCAGGTGAGGTACATCCGAACTGGGGCATTGTTCTCAAGTATGGGCCTGATAAGGGAAGTGTGTGGGGGCAGAGTGACCTCTCTTGATCTACATGTGCATCCTTTCATATTAAGGTGGACAATATAGCAGGTCTTCCTGGCCACATTGGCAATGTGAGTGTCACATGACTGGTTACCGTCCACTTGTGTCCCTAGGACCCTGATTACTTCTTCCGTACATAATGGATTGCCACCTATGTCATACTTTGTGTGTGCCTTGTTTGGTATTTGTTGAGACATTCATACTCTGCAGTGTCTTCGGGAAGGCTGGCTGGGGTTCCTGGGTTTGTGAGGGTGGTCTGTAGCAGGCTGCAAACAGGAACGCAGTTTGAGCCACTGTTACTTGCCCGTGGATAGTCCATGCTGCTTCTTGCTGTGTTACCAACCTGGGGGTGTGGTTATCCTTGACAATTACTGATAGCCACACTCCTATTGTAGTGTGTTCCATGTTTTGGAGCTGTAGAGCATGGTATAAGGCATAATCTGGTAGTATTAGGGTGCTCTTCTGGGCCTTGACCCAGGTTTCTGTTACAGAACAGATATTACCATTCTCCATGCTGTGGTGGGTTTGGTCTGCATGCACCTTGCAGGTTAGACTTCTGGCATTGGGTAGCATTACGTCCAGGTTGTTATCCCTTGTGCTACCTATGGTAGTGGGTTTGTGTTTCCAGCCTTACCTATTCAAGGCACAGTGGGGGTGAGAACAGCCTTTGCCAGTATCCACACAGCCAGGTGTGCTGGGTGTGTGCCATCCCTAGCAGGTGGAGCATCACGTCTTGCTCGGCATGTCATCCCAGGCTGTCAGCCATTTGTTCCCCTTTGCTAACAGCAATACTTCAGCCAATTATTGTACTTGATCTTGTTGTCTTCATAGTGTGGCATCATGCTTGGTGAGGGTGAGATGTTAGGCAGGGTCTTCATGTTTGCATATACTAGATGGTGTTACATTGCTTAACACATGGCAATCATGCCTCAGGTGGTTCTGCAGGGCTGCTTATGTCGGATGCACATACTGCACTCCCTGTACATATTTGAAAGCAGGTTGTGTCATGTTAGGCACCCCTGTTGCTATATGAGTGAATCAGAGAGGGGTATCATTCCCAGGGTTCCTACTGAGCCAGTGTATGTGCTATGCGTTGCCTCTTTGCCAAGGCCAGGGCATACTGGGTACGCCTCCTTCTGCCTACTGGGGCAGGCTCAGGTTGTTCCTCCTCTGAGTCACGCTCTGCCTGTGATGGCCTTGGCAATGGTGGGGGGCTGTTTTTCCCGGCCCTATGCTGGTCCTGCTGCAGCTGTTTTCGCAGAATCATATTATGTAGCATAGCACATACCATGAAAATTTGGGTACATGTAGTTGGTGAGTACTGCAAGGCTCCACCAGATGTGTCCAGGCACCAGAACCATGACCTGAGCAGCCCAAACATATGCTCTATTACATTTCATGTTTGTGCATGTGCCTTATTAAGGCGTTTTTGTTCAGGTGTGTGTGCGTTTCTGATGGGTGTCATCAGCCACGGCTCCAGTGCATATCCAGCATCCTCCATTAAGTGACCATGTGGGATGTCCCCATTGGCAAATGTCTGATACATCTGCATCAAATGCCAGATATGGGAATCATGGTAGCTTCCAGGGCAGCCAGTAAACACATTCATTATTATGCCCTGGGCATCACACACGACCTTGCAGTTGATGGAGGGGAAACCCTTGCGGTTAATGTAGGCCCTACCCCGCTCACCGGCTGGTGCTTTGATGCACATGTGCGTGCAGTCTATTGCACCCACTACCTCAGGGTATTCTGCTATTTGCTGGAAGAGACGCATATTGCTGGCCAGTACCTCACGGGAATTGGGGAAATATACATGCTCACCGCCATATGCTGACATGGCATCCAGGAACTGGTGCAGTACCCTGGATGCTGATGCCTGTGATATCCCCATCATATCACCAGTTGGTCTCTGGAAGGTACCTGTTGCTAGTATTCTTAGGCCAACACATACCTTGGTTTCCACTGGGATGGGTCCCCTCTGTTGGTTCTGTGTGTGAGGCATGGCCTGCACAGCTCAACAATTTGCTGCAGGAGGTCTCTGTCCACTCTATAGTGCTCCACTATCTCCAGCTCATGTAACCCCAGGTAGGTGACCCTGGGCCTGTACACTCTTCTCCGTCTCCTCACTGTGGGTTGTCTGGCAGCATTTGCATTGTCACCATCCTCAGCAAGTCTCCTATGTCTGCTTATAACAGCTATGGCAGCCCCTAGCATGTTTGGTCTGAGTGCAGCTTTTTCAGTTTTCACTTCTAATAGCTTACTCTTGTCTTGCAGTGTCTCTTGAGAGAAAAATACTGCAATGCTGTTTGCAGTGTTTTAAGTACTGGGCTGGGCTAGTATTCTGCCTGTGTAATTGCTTGCTTCTAATTGTTTTCACCTGCTAACTCTACCAGTATTCCCTGCTAGCTTCCTACGATTTCTTCTGCTTCCTTTTCCCTCTCTGTTTCCTCAGGGGGGAGCAGCGCGCATACCAGCGAAAACACGCTCACAGTGGCTACCACATGCGCACACATGCTTACATGGAATAGAATCTGCTTCTTCGGGTTAAAACGCGCGCACACCAGTGCAAACAGGTTTACAGATCTTTCAACAGGCTCCTACATGCTTACTCTGCCTTACACGCGCGCACTCTGTCTTACTCGCGCCTCCCAGCGTGCACACGTGTGCATGCACGCACAGCAAGAAACTTTGGTGTTGGCCACAGTGTATACCTTCCATTTCTTGACTTTCTCATGCTTATCTGTTGACACTCCTCTTTCTATGCTGTGTGACTGACATCTTTCACATACCACTTTGCTCCAATGAGCTTGATTTTTCTAACATTCCCCCCTGTGATGTCACCTATCTCCTACTCTGTTACTCCCCCTTATCTAACTCTTACACTACACGGGATGTGCTCATTTGCTATGTGACAGTGAGATTCACTATCCTACCACTCATTTACATAGGATTGCCTATTAATGCTTAGTTACGTGTCTTACACTCAGCTTCCCCCCTTAGCAACCAATAAGCGGTGGCCATGTTGTTTTCGGTCTGCTAGTCCCTGCATTGCAAATCCATGCATTGCATAAAACCCACATTTGTGGGTTTCAAACCTTTATTTTTGTGTCTAATATAGCGCAGCCCGTTTGCACGGGGCTGCTCTGCGTTTAAACCTTGCCGATCGTCGAAAAAAAATAAATATTTTATTTCATGTTTGCATCGGGTTAACGTGCCACTGGCCACATATTTGGCCATTGGCATGCTGCCTGATACATACGCACACTTTATTTGGAGCTGTCATGGCTCCATTGTGTTATTTGCAGAAACTTACTCAGTTGTCAACTGAGTACATTTCTGCACCTAACACGACTCTTACACAGGCTGGTTTCAGCTTCGTGGATCGCTAATCTACCTCATTTGCATGCCTTTCGGCTGCAAGTGAGGTAATTAGCATATCTACGCCCTGCCCGTGTAAGAGACGTTTTAGCTGGTCTCTTACACGGTATTTTGGGCTGTTCCTTGATCACTATGGCTGCATGGAGTCTTACATGACTCTTAGACTCCGTGCAAGCCATCGTGAGTCCTGCAGATGTTCTATTCACTTGGAATAAATTCCTTAAACATATTTAATATGTGCAATTCTCTTTAAAACTATTAAAGTATGTTGCTGTGTCCATAGTCAGCATACAGAAAAGCAATGCAAAGAGATGTTTTGTTTTTTTCAAAACTGTTTTCACATTTCTTGTTTCAGCCCTTGCAGTAGTCTATAACTTTTTTTATAACCTTCGTTGACACAGAATGCAGTATTTTCATGTTTGTCTCAGTCCTTGCTATAGCTGCCTGATCAGAGGTTTCCCTTCAGTGAATATATTATTTTTAAGTGGTTATTAACTTCTCATACCCATCACACCACAACAAACAGATGCAGTGTTTTAAAGGATGTTCTCTGATCTCCCGCTTCAGTTTCTTCTCTAGCCTGTGTCTGAAAAGGCTTTTATGTGGAAAAATTCAGACAGAGCTATGACACTGCCATTCTATAGGTTGGAATTCTGCAAAGACAGGCATATAAACAATTATCCACATTTTCCAGTGATGCATTGACACATTGCCAAAAACAACAGCAACAGCCAATATTACTTTCAGAACTGAATCTCACATCACAGATACGTCATTTCACTGATCCGCTCACAGTATTTTTTAGTTGTCAGTTGTGAGTGACGTTTTAAGATTAAATTGTCTGCTTGTCATGTCTGTCATTTCTTGCTGATATTAGTAGAGCATCACTTTTATTTTAAAAGTCCCATATATTGCACTCAGGAGATTTAAAAATCATTAAGTTTTCTTCAAACTTCAGAAAAATGAACATTATTTATGAACACTATTGAGAACAAGTAAAATGAAACTAAATTTCCAGTCTTTAGAATTGTGGATTTTGTGCACAAAATCTATTTATAATCTATGTGTGTTACATTATAAAGTTAATTACTGAAACACTTTCTAGTAGCGGTGCTGCTTCACAGCAGTTCTCCAATTCATTTCACTATCGTGTAGCTCTTTGACTGGACTTTGCACATCTTCCCTGTAACCAAATGGATTTTTGCTAGATGTTCTGATTTTCTCCCTCATCTCAAAGACCCCTAAGATGTAGGATGAACCAACAAACTTCTCAGCGTCACATTTACACACCATCTGCACATACAAGACCATCCAGCACTAACACTGAATAACAAATGGTAATGGTGAGCTACCTCTCAGGGACCAGGAATTGACCAGTTACAAGAGAAGTTCAGTCTTTTCACTGCAGAAGTATATCTGGCTCAAATAGAGCACTATGCCAGTAACATGAACCAGTGGTGCTCCACCCCATCAGATCTTCAAATAAAGAGTAAAAAAGAAAAAAAATCGTAGCAATCAGTTTATTACAGCTCCACACATGCACAGCTCTTCCATTGAGAAGCAAAACTAAATTTAAAAAAGTAACTTTCCTTCTACTGGTGCACCAGCCATGTAGCCAGATGCACAACACGCCCCACTTTCCTCCTGTCCAGCCATTCAGATCCTGTTTCTGTGCTCTTCCCTTGACATTCCAACCTTTTATTATAAAAATATATATTCTTATAAACTATGGCATTAATGTTTTAGTTAAACAGAAAAAAAAAAATGTCTTCTTCTGAACTGCAGTGAACTCCTTGCTACAAATGTATAGTTGTTACAGTTTATACACTGATTGTATGGAGAGCTACAGTGCTCAGGTTTTAGATAAAAAAAATATATATATATATATATATATATATATATATATATATATATATTTTTTTTTTTTTTTTTTTCTAACTTTTAAGCTGTGGAAAACTGAAATGTTTGCTAACAATGTAGCAAGCAGTTGCTACAGTTTAGAGCACTACAGCTACCAGGTTTGACTGCAAATGCAATACTAGCTTTTAAAGCCAATATTGCATCAAATATTAGGATTGGCCGACCGTGCCCCTTAACATTTTGCACCTGGCGCAGTTGCCCCTCTCATCCCACCCTAGCTATGCTAATGTATGCACATATAACATAGGTGTTGTACGCATAGCTCCAAATTATTTGACATGTACATCCTTGGATGATATAAAGAAATGTGTAAAGGACCTCTTCAAATAGGTGAACAAGGGTGGTATGAAATTAGTCTTTGCTAGCATTCTACCTTCTCCAGGGAATTGACTTCAACAACTGGCTTAGTTACTGTTTTTATTCTTGGGAGGGGAGGAGGGGGTCCAGAATGTGACAGCCTGACAAAAACAATTAATAGCTTTTATCTCCTCTGCCAGAGATGGCCTGCATCTCTTTCCTTGGGGTTTTCATATATTGACTAAAAATGTCTCCACCCAGCATACTCCTTTTTTAAGGCAACATCAGTCTCCTCAATCTACCAACGTAGTGAAATTCAAAAGTGCATAAAAGTAGTGTTGCTCAATACTAGAAGGCTAAATAAAAATTGCACTCCTTGCATGACATCCCAACCTCAGGAAGTATAGATATCTGCATCATAACTGCAATGAGGCTTTAATATAGCAATATGTCACACTTCCTCATAGGATTTAATGCATATCACTCATTCAGATCTAACTCTGGGAATGACTGTGTTACAGGTGGTAGTGTTTAGCAGTACAAGATTAAGTGTACTTTTGGCACTTTTGTGCTAGACAAATTTCTGTAGCCCAAACTCACTACATTTCACACGTGTGCCTGCAATAAGCAAGCTAAATTAAAAATGCAATCATAGTTAAAATATTAACATTAAACTAATGGACTTCATGATGTCCATTTAATTCACAGCTAAATAATAAATACTCTGTCATCATTCAACAGAACAAGGAAACCAGGGATCACATCCAAATAACATGTCTCATATTGGCTGCTAGAGCTGTTTATATTTGGTATTTACTTCTATGAGGTTAAAGTAAATGTTAAGGGTATGTGGTTGACCAAATCTGCAGAGGATTAAAAACTTGTAGCTATCATCGACCCCCAAAGGAATGTCAGATCCCCCAAGAGGGTGTAATATGTAAAAACATATTATGTCAGGGCTACTATCTAAGGCTAAATGCTAAAAAGTATAGTGCTATAACTTTTGTGAAACAAAGACACCCATATAGATATTTTATAGTTTCATAGGTTCATAGGTTGGTATTAGGCTATCAGCTCTAGGGCCTATACAAGCCTAGTCATAACAATTCCCTGGCTATTTCTTCCCACAGTATTTACTTCCCTGGACCCCTGTCTAACAGGGTGACTGATGTGATCCCTGGGGTGAACTTCCTATCTCCCATCCAATTATCAAGATTCCTTTTGAAGAGGACCAAAGAGGTGCTCTGCTTGACATGTATGGACAGTCTATTCCTGAGTCTGGGGAGTCTCTAGGTCAGGAACCTATCCCTCCAGCATGTTTTGTTCATTGTGATGACTAGGTTTAGATCCCTGGAGCATGTGTCTCTGAGGGACTGGGATTTCTTTAAGTGTAGCATGTCCAACAGCTCTGGGTTTGAAATGGCCCTGTATGTTAAGCAGAGATCACCTCTTGAGTAGACGATACGCGACGGAGTATAGGTGGAGTTTTTTAGATGGTCAACATAGGGCATCTGCTTTAGGCCTCTGATTCTTTTAGTGAGGTATTTATGCGGCCTTTCCAGTTGTTGCAGATGTCTTGAGAGGTACATACCAAACTGGGCATTGTATTCTATAATGGGTCTAATGAGGGATGAGTACAGTGGGACAATGACCTCATTTTTTCTGGATGAAAAGCCCTTAGTGATGAGGTGTGCCACATAGAAGGATTTCCTGACTGTTATTGCAATATGGTTATCGAAGGTAAGACCACTGTCCACCTGTGTCCCTAAGTCTCTTATCACACTTTCAGTGTTTAGTGTAGTGCCACCTATGTGGTAATTCACGGGTACATGTTTTTTCCCAAAGGGGATAACTATACATTTCTTGGCATTGAGCTTAAGCCCATGGCTCTGGTACCAAGCATCTGTTTCTGTAAGGCCCTTTTGTAGAATATCCACATAATTTGGGGATTCAGTAATGGCTCCCAGTTTGCAGTCATCTGCAAACTTTGTTAGCCAGAGTCCCTTAGTGTTGGCCTCTACTTCAGAAAAGTAGATGCCAAACAAGAGCGGTCCCAGGACTGAAACCTGAGGTACTCCACTTGTCACTTGTCTGGAGCTGGGTTTGGAGTTGGCTGCTTTTACAGTGTGGGTTCTATCAGTAAGCTAGTTGGTAACCCATCGAGTGATGTAGGGATTAATGCCCGGCTTAGTAAGTTTATCTATGATTCCAGAGTGGGGGGTGGTGTTGAAGGCCTTGGCAAGGTCCAGATAGGCTGTGTGGATCACCTTACCCTTGTCCATGGCTCTGGAGACTGATTCAAAGAAGTCAATCAGGTTCAGGAGACAAGATCAGCCCTTCACGTACCCAAACTGCATGGGGTCCAGTGTTTGAAGGTTGCCAATGTCTTTGTTTATAAGTTCCATGATAATACGTTCCATGGCCTTGCAGATCATAAACAACACCCCTTGATATCACATAAGCAACACCCCTCTCAGATACAACTTTTTCATTAGCTACCTGGCCAGTTTTTGTAAAAAAAATAAGTTCTTCATTGACCATCATGTATCTACTGTTGTCAGAAAGTAGTAATTCCTGTCCCAGCTGATCATTAAAGTTATATCTTCCAGATGTAGTGAAATTATAGCCTTGCACTGCTCCTGCCTCGTTAGGCCCATAATAGAATCCCATCGTATCCCTTTGGTATGCATTTGTCCAAACAAATTATGCAGTTTGAAAACTGAGCACTTCATCATCAAAAGAATCAAGGACATGATTTTCATGAGGTACACTCATCATCTTAAAGCATTATCTCTCTTTTCTGTCCCATACAGTCGCCTAAGTGTTGATCTCTGCCTTGCCTACAAGACTTCAAATGACCCAGTCCTGTGTGACCTCCTACACATTCACAAAACCCTTTAATACCATGAACACCTGCTTAAAATATTTAAACCTCCACTGTAATATAAACTGAACCCACAAGCAGCATAGATACCTCTCTCAAAGAATTCCGTTTTTTTGGAACAGGCTTTCCCTTAACTTTAAACCATGTTGCTCCATAACCCATTTCAAACATAAGAGGAGTAGATGGGTAAGTGTAATTTCACTCCAGGAATGGTTCTTTATCCCACATGGAAAACAAGTGTAAATAGTGGGATTTTGTTTTTGTGTTGGCTAGCCTACACAAGATATATCTAATCAGCAACCAAGTAATAACTTCTAAAACCGATTATTGTAGAGAACCATTTTTTACAATAATATTGAATTTGCTGTTAACATTCCTTTTTATTTTTGTTATACTGATAATATACTTTTTATCAAGCCAGAACTTGTTTTGTCAACATATTAAACATTAGCACATGGATATTAATTTTAATTTTAATTATGACTTGTATGACATTTTTAATACTTGTAAAAAATAATAAAATCTGTGGTTATTAAATTATGTTGTTGCTATTATCTTACATGATTTAACATAATCAGTAAATTGTAAGCCTCTTTCGAGTGATTAATGACATACCATTAAAGAATATCTATAGGCCATTTAAAAGCATTCATGGCACTTAAAAATGCACTACTTACAGATATAAAATATAAAGCATACATCGGAAATAAAAATCTGCCTAGAAAGAATTTGATTTCTCTTCACTGGCATGTTCATACAATTTAGTCTTACAAACAGACCACGTCTGCTGAACAGCAGGAAAGCAGGAAACTAAGTAAACTTCCATACCCAGTGCAAAAGAGGTGCCTGACACCTTTTCAGTTAAAAATGTTTCTCAATAGCATTTCAACATTGCTAAGAATGATCCTGTTGTGTCTATCTGAACCTTGAGAAGCCATTTGTTAGCTTTAAATGAGCAATACTATAAATGTCTTTTGCAATTCAAAAACAGTTTCTTATAAGTGGAGAGACTGCTACACTTCAACTAATGTCAATATGTAAATGAAACTGATAGTTTTAAATACCACTCTGTTCATGCAATTTATTATTTATATGCACCACCAAAATATGCCTTTGGAAATGGACTGTGAAGCATACTCATCATATAAAGTACCATATAACCAAGAGTCATGAAGTACTACATGTCCTTTGCAATTGAACCGTGCATTCAGTTTCATTCTGTACAGCATATGTGCAGATAAATGCATGATGGAGACGTTGATATTATACTTATGAAGTATGAATCTGATGTTGAGACAGACTGCAAATTTATTATATGAATAGTCTAAACCAAATATTCAACATGGCTCCATTTTTGAAATTAAGTATTTATTTTTTGTCTGTTTGACATTAAATCCCCTTTATGTTATTCCAAACTATATAGAATTTTACAAGAAACAAACTCAAGACTTAGGAAATGAGTACCTATCTTAGTAAACAAAATAAATGAATAAATAATGGGCAGGATTCACAAAGCCTCCGTGTAAGAGTTACAAGTCTTACATGGAAGCTGCAGTTAAACGGTGTGATGTCAGCATGCCATGCATATTCATGAGGGCATGCTGACTCACACCCAAGGCTAACACGGTCCGTGTAAGAAAGTAGGGGGCGTGTCCGCAGGGCGAGCCGGCAAACGGACACGCCCCCAGAAGAGGAACAGTCCAGAAAGTAAACCCCCACGAGAAAGTCCGCGTAAATGTCAACAAACACAACACAACACATGGCCACACAGACTATAAACATAAAATGTAAAAATGAACAAGTTATATATTTTTTTATATGTATTAAAGATGTTTGCCCATAATTGCGCTCGTTTGCGCGGGCGTGCCCGTCGCTTAGCCACAGTTAACAGTCAGTGGAAAAGCATATAAGATCTAAATATGCAAAGTAATCCAAGAAGCAATAGCATAGCAGTAGAGACGTTGGATGAAGAGGAGGCAGTTACTGTTCGAGCCCCCACAACATCAATTTTTATTTCTAGTGAAATAAGCACAAAACAATTCCCTGACATATATGTACATATATAAAATTATATTCTATGTAAAATGTAATGAAATGGGCCATGTATTTTGAAGAAATGTGAGATAAAAAAAATAAAAGATTTCAGAAGTGCCTATAGCTGAGCTACGCTCTAATAAGCTGAGTATATCTGCCCGTAGGTGAGTAGTGGTTCAACAGGTGTAAAATGAGTGCCCGGGGTTGAGCAGTGTTGTAACACACTGAAACTGTGTGCCCGTAGCTGAGCTGAGCGTAATATGTGTGCTGACAGCCAAATGACGTGTAAACCAGCGTAACCCATTTGCGCGGAGCTGCGCACTGCGCCAACAAGATAACCGGCGGGCAACATTGTGCAAGCTGTATCAAAACTGCCTTTACACAGACACACCTCCTAGCTTGTGTAGACAGTCATAAAAAAAAGCAATGGCCAGGCATGAACTCAGGATACCATGCACCATAGTCAAAGTACTGAACCACTAAGCCATGACAGTTGCTCTGAGAAATGCAGTATTAGCATATATATAGGAATGAATGGAAAGAGAAGCAAGACAAAGCAGGTTTTGTGAAGCTGATACATTTCCAAAATGGCCAATCACAGATAAGTGTGGGAAAAATGGCATATATAAGCCCCATAGGCAGGAATACACAGCATAACTGATTGTGGAATCGATTTGCAGTCAGGATGGCAGGTGTAGGAGAGGGTAGTTGCTTCCGAGCACAGAGGTGGGGCATTGAGGAGTCCAAATATATGGTTTGGCTCCTTGTCCATGATCATGAGGCCCAACTCATGCAGGGCCAGGTCCTGTGGGGAGCATACAAGGCTGAGGCATGGGACCGGTTGGCACATGATCTCACCAGTGCCACAGGAATACCAAGGACTGGTGAACAGGTCCGTCGCCACCATGCGGACCTGAAGAGATGGAAGCAGGACCAACTGAACTGTTGGATCCAGCAGGCCCGGCAAATGCCCAATGCCCCACTACTGAGTAAGTTACATGTAATTATATATGTAAGAAATTAACCTAGCTGATATTATGGAGATGTGTATTCCAATATTACTTCATTCATATTACAGCTGCAGGTGTCCGTTCCATGAATCGTCAAGCCTATGCCAATAGGCTTGTGTGGTTGTGCCACCAGGCAGGTTAGTAATTCTCTCCCTGTAACTGTTAAAAAATATAAGTATGACAGCTTGCAAAAGAGTGCAGTGTAGTCACGTATTAATAAAAAGTTCAAGTAACAGTGTAAGAGAGATTCTGCTAGTACTGTGTGATTACATAAGTGTGATGCAGCCTGTAATCCAAAAATAAAAATGAAACAAGTCTGAAATAAAGATGTTCCACCTGTAATGTAATAGTACATGACCTGCAGCAGGCTGTAAATTACAGCTACACAAGCTGAGTACAACACATGTGTGAAATATATCCCTGTTTAAAATCTGAAACATGACACAAGTAAGACTGTTGGAAAGGATTGTTGTAACCAAGTAAAACATGTCAATAAAGCCTAGAATTAAGTACCATCCTGAATTGTAAAAATAAAACAAGTGAGAGTGTGAGAAACAGGTATGAATCCACCAATAAAGTTGTAATAATTCCTGAATAAAGTATACTGACCATTGTGCTGAAAGAAATATATCATGAAATAGTAGGAATGAATGTAAAGGGAATATAGGAAGTATAGTACTCAAAGCATGTCATGTATATTTACTGTCAAATCTAGTAGATTTGTAAAATATTACTGTGTGAAGAGAAACAGCCATGCTAGTTGGTAGCTAGTAAGTAATAATGTCACAGTAGCACCTTGCAAGCCACACACATGCTCAGAGCAGGATAAACACTGCCATAGTTTAATAGTTAAGAGCCCAGACATAGCAACTGTGACTGAGTTACAGGGATGTCACTGATTTGAAAACAAATGTCAACTGTGCCCCACTGACTCCCTGTGAAATGTACTAACAGTAGGCAGAAAGGTGTTACAACACATGCAATGGGAACTATGAATTACTGAAAGTATGCACCACTTGCATCATCACAAATGGTGTAGTAATACATATGCTCAAAATAACCCACAGTCACAACTGCAGAATATCAGAAAATGTCATGGGTGTATCCCACTGATATGTACCATTCCATGAGGCTGATAAAAGATGCACCTGAGAGTATCTGAGGCCTGCTCAGCAGCATAATCAATTACCCTTCTAAGTGTCAAGGCCCACACCATGGCCAGACCACACTGCATGCAGTACCACCCTACCACAACAAACACATAGGGAATTGCTGCTCAAACAGATACAGCAAGCATTACAAGCTGTAAATGTAAATGGAAAATAGGAAAGCCATAGCAACACATTACAGTAAAGACACCTAGCAGGCATACAAGGAGTGAATGTAAAGGGCAAATATTGAAGGCATAGCAACAAATTGAAAGAGCCACTGCTATATACCAGTTACACCACAGGTCCCACAGGAAAGCACACACAACCATATACACAGTACTACTAGTCTTAGGTGTCAGTTTACATACACACTGAGAAGAGGAAACTGGAGGAAGGAATACTCAGGTTACAGTACAACATGCATTGCAGTGTCTACAACACAGCCTGAAATATGAGAGACATACCAACGCTTACACTCACAGAACAGTGTCCACAGCATACCAGCATGGTCCCCACCCTGATAATCTGAAAGGGCAACGCCTACCTAACAGGCCTTTTTATAGCACAGTCCTGTAATCACAGTGAGAACTGCAGTCACTACACAACAGGCTGCATGCAATTGGTAAATGCTGGCTGACAATTGGTGCAGAGGCCATCACATGGACATGTGCAGATACCTACAAAAGCATCTTGTACTCCCAGTCCACACATGCAATACTTTCATTGCACCCTCTGGAGGTAGAGACAGAGAGAGAGAGAGAGAGAGAGAGAGAGAGAAAGGAAGGAAAGAAAGAAAGTAAATATATAACAACAAAACAAACAAGTTGTCATCACAACCTGCCACTGCCAAGGCAAACTGAAGCTGGCAATTTTAGCAGCAGCAGGCCAACTATCAGAAAACCAACGCAAACAGCTGTAACAAACACAGGTAATGTAAAATAATAATATAATAGTCTACATACTGTGAACCCTCTATATGTGTTGTTGGTCTGTATCTATGTATATGAAGATGTGTATAGGGCAGGGGACATAATGCAACTATCACTGAAGACTGTACATACATATGTATGTGAAGGTAACTATGTGCACATATCAATGTAGGTTGTAGTGCAATGTACAATGTAGGTTGTACAGTAATGGATGTTAATCAGTAATTTAGTGTGTGTATACATATGTGTAAATAAAAAGGTTTATATATATATATATATATATATATATATATATATATATATATATATATATATATATATATATATATATCGAGATATGTATGTATATATATATATATATATATATATATATATATATATATAATATGCATATATGTATACATAGATAGGGAGGGATGTAGAAATACATAGACATATATAGATAGATAGAATATGTACATACAGGTATATGTAATACACACATACATATATAGATATATGTAGATACATATACATATACAGACAGATCTGACTGTCTACAGATATGTCTGTATATGACTATCTCTCTCTCTGTCCCACCCCCCTCTCTCTCTCTCACTCCCTCTGTCTCTCTCTCTCTCTCTCTCTCTCTCCCCCTCTCTCTCCATATCTATATCTATATATTCTATATCTATCTATATATATATATATATATATATATATATATATATATATATATATATATATATATATATATACTGAGTGAGGCACATGTGTGCAGATGTATTGCAACAGATGCCTGGTGACAAAGGCATGGAGTGAACACCAGTGCAGATACTGGAGTACCATATCCCATTCCAAAACACTTACACCAGTAACCACCACATATGTGCTTGCCTGCCCACCACTGCATGTGTCAGAGGGGAACAGGGGCAACAAATGTACAATAGGCTCCCCATTGATATACACAGTGGCACACTAGTCCTGTAATACCTGTACATGGTATGTGTCAGCAGACATGGTGTGTCAGCTATGGACATGTAGGTCACTGTACCCCTCCACACCCCACAATGTTCTACACGGTATGTACCTCCCATGACAGCTACAGATATGGAGGAGGACACAGTCATATGTAAGAAACTGTGACAATGCACACAAACACATTACCTATGCAGAGTGACTGACAAGACCACAGAGCGCACCCATACTACCTACATAGAGGTTACCACTGCTGGATATACATAGTTAAGTCACACCCATGACAGTTGTCCAACAACCATGGTAATACCTCACAACATCCACAACCCAAATGACCTATGTTTGTCGTCCTTGTCACCGCAGTAAAGAGCACATAGTGGAGGTACAGGTTCCTACCCACAGATAAGACATACCCTGGAGTAAACCACACAGCATTAAGATGCAAGGCTCCCCATGAGTAGATGTCAGACATGCCGCTGCTGAATGTTATGCAGATAGGTAATATGCCATATGAGTCACCCTGTGTAACTATTTGACAGAAGCAGGTACGATCACATCACATGTGTCACAAGGGGAAGGGTAGCATAACAGTATGCTGCTGAGACAGATGTGTGAGGTATTGCGATCAAAACATACTACATTGCCATATGTTGTGCTGTGTTACCCTGTATGTGGCTGCGGTGTAGGTAGGGTTATGGCAAGTCACAGTAGTGTGCATTACCAGTGAAATATGTAATGTGCATTGCGTGCAGTGCATGGGTTGATAATGTTCCCCATACAGTACCTTGATAAAACCCCCCAGTGTGAAGTTGTGCATTGGACCTGAACCAGTGTGCTGACTGCTGGAGTATACTAGTCTGTCATATGGAGTGTGCCAGGTACTGTTGCACAGTTGTCGGCTGAGCACTGATATCTGGTCATTTACATGTGTATCCCAAAATAGACAGACAGATGCAATATATGGGAGTGAAGTTATATCACTACAGTCGAGTATTATGTGTATTATGTGTGCCATATTATGCTGACATATATTGCTGACATATTTTTCTTTTCCTTTTCAGGGCTATGGTTCACTAGCGAAACCCTACCTACTCCGCTGCGGAGGATGAGGAGATACACCAGAGCCTGGTGCGGGATTTCGCAGTACTCTTTTCATGCACCAGCCAGAACCAGCAGGAGAGGGCTGCACTGTGGCAAGACCTGGTCCGTTGGGTAAATGACATAGGCACGCATAACCGGACATATGAGCAGGTACTCCATCACTGCAGTGATTTAATTAGAAATGTCCATCAGCGTGCGTCGGATATCCACAGACAACTGCTTGCCACAGGTGTTTGGGTGGCTATACATCCCTCCCTCACCAGACTGGAGGGACTACTCCTAAGTGTTGTGGCTCCAGCCCAACAGCAACAACAGCAGCAGCATGCATGCATAATGATGGTGGCTGGAGCCACCCAGCAGCAGGACTCGGAGCATGCAGGTAACATGCCATATGTATAGTTGACTGTTCTGTTTATGCATATGTGAGGTGTGTCCTCGGTTTGTAGCTGTTATCTTGGTAATTATTGTGCAAGAGTGATATTCTACATATCAGCAGTAGACCTGTGGAAGCCAACTGTTGTACTACTGAACTGTATCATACTCACAGTATCAATGGCACAGTTGTGCCCACTGACAATAAATGTCTCATTTCTGCAGGTCCCTCTGGTGTAACAGCAAGGCAGCCTATCCATGTTGGTGAGTGTGTAATAACAATACCTTCAATACTCTTGATACTAATACTAATAATAGGCTGAAGCAGTAGTGCTATGTGTTTGATTGCAGGTGTGTATGTGTCTGTGTGTTGATATCTCATATACTGAGGAGTGTGCATGTGTGCATGTGCACCTGTGTGCATGTGTGCATGTGCACCTGTGTGCATGTGTGCATGTGTGCATGTGAACCTGTGTGCATGTGTGTATCAGTGGTGACATTGTGTACACATTGTAAACTGTGTTTCCTGTCTTACTCCCATAGGTTCTGGTGCTGCCCTGGTGTTGTGCAGCAGGGAACCTGAATCAGCTGTGCCGTGGATAGTGATAATGATGATACCTGTGTAATGGCACAGGGAGGTGTGCCAGGGTCCGTCGTTGGTCAGCCAATTGACAGTACACACCTGTCAACCCCATCAATGCGCACAGTCATCCTGCCAATACATCCTTTGTCACCAATGTCCCTAGATGATGGACAGGATACAGTGGGCATTAACCAGGGTAATGTGGTATCGGTGGCACATGCATCCCCACACAGCAGCCATGGCCAGGGTCCTGACATGGTACCACACAGGCAGATGTCCAGGGGTTCTCATGGGAGCATCCGTGGGCATACTGCCCCTGTCAGACGTGCCCACAAAGGTCTTACAACCTCAGCTATGTTTCGGGCTGTAATGCAGGCACAGTCACATATGGAATGGTACACCAGACAGGGTCTGAGGGAGCTGAGAGCATGTTGCTCAACTATGAATGACAGTATGCGTGATGTTGCGGCTGCCATCCGTAATTTCACCGAAGTTATTGACAGACGTTGGGGGGACACATTAGATCTGTTCCACAACTACATGTCCAAGAGCCAGGGCAATGGTGGATGGTTGAGGCATCGACGTGGGCGTATGCCAGCAACAGCAGCAGCTGGCAGTCGTTGTGGATGACAACAGGCCCACGGCCACTCCCATAGTGCCAGCAGCAGCCCCAGCAATGCTGGGTCTGTGCTGTTATCAGACCACCCCAGGAGACCACGTGCACATGTCTCTGGACAGTCCCAAAAGGGACCTGTCTCCAGTCAACAACCACCTGCTTCTGATGACAGTACCCAGTCTGGCTTAGTACCTGATACGGTCCGTAGCACCCCTGCCATGCACAGGTACCGTGTCCGTGGCCAGAGACAGTGATCTGTATGACCTGGCAGGTACAGTCTGTGGCTGTCCACAAACACCTGTATATGGCAGCCATGAGGTGGAACTGTGTGCATGCATACACACATGCAAATTGATAACACCTAGGTCTACCGCATACACGCACACACTGCATCAACATTGCCCCATCTTGTACTGCTGTCCCTCACCAACACACACACACAGACATGTCAATTGGTTGTATCAGTGGCAGACTCAGGCATACCAAGTACACACCCTGTGCATATGATGAAACTGTGCCACTTCCTGCAATCTGTAACATCGGTGCAGGAACAGGTTAACATGGTGCTGATGCACAGGGTGACTACATAGAAGTGTAGTAATAGTATCATGTTGTCAACAGTACAGTGTAATTATATCATTGTGGGTATATCCCAGCATGCCTGATGCAGTAACAGTATGATTGTCATTGTATTGTTTTGTACACCCATAGTGATTACCATAGTGTAATGTCTGCACATCTTTGCATACTGGTGGTGAGGCTGTCAACAGAAGGCCACCTACATAGGTAGCACAGGGGATAAGAAAATGTAAGTATTGATACTCGATGGACATGTCAACTGCAAGTTGCATGCTGTCCACACTCAACTCTGCAATGAGGATGTTTGAAGATGTTGATATCTGTGCAGTAATACACAACAGGTTCAAGACTCACAAGAGTACCCTAGCACTACAAGGTCACACCTCATACCATGCATGACAGCCCCAAAACACAGAACTAACTATGACAGGAGGGAGAGTCTCCATACATGTCAAGGATACTGTGGTGCCAGGACATGTAGCCTACATCCTACTAAGTGTGGAACTGCTGAGCGAGGGCTCAGTGTCTGTTATTTGAAAAGTCTATTAGTTCAGGTATGAGCACTTGGGTTTCAGGCCAGTTATTCTACATTACGAAGGTACATGGTCTGTACACTTGTGGGAGGTGAGGCTGGACCCTGCCCGTCTGACCTGTGCATTTCTGGGTACAGTCTTATAGTGCCTGCATATTTGCACTGTTACCTACTGGACGTCATACACCTTGTTTGTTGTAGTATAGTCTAGATCCAGGCCTGCTGACTGTAGCTTTGTTTGTATGCATGTTTGCTTGTTATTTCCCTGAAACACTGATTCCACCTACAATGCAGATTTACAGCACCTCTGTGGATCCCTAGTGACATCTGTAGTGCTTACTGTACTCATGTCCATGTTTCACGTGACAGAACATCACTATTTGTCCTGTTTGCATGTAAGTTGCCTGTAACACATTGCATATGACTTACCTGGCATTTGCTCACAAAAGCATTTATATATGCCAGCACTGACAAATCAGAAGCACTACACCCTCACATACTCACCTTGAGTACCTTGTTCCCCATTGGCCCTATGTGTTCTTAATTATTATGGGATTCACAATACTATGGTAGCATGTGCAAAGGTCACTTGTCAATCTCCTCTCTGGTCCAGTTGGTGAATCTGTGAGTCATGTGGCAATGTTACAGCTGCCCCATGTACACAGACAACCGTCTCCCCTTCCCATAGACTTACAACACATGTGAGAGATGCAACCACATAGCCAAAATGGGGGCTAAGCTCTCTTAACTCAGTACTGGCATAACCTGTCAGGTGGAGTGGGATACTACAGTGAATACAATACCAGTCTCACATAGGCCTACCACGACAGCAATCCAAACACATAAACACACAGGAACATTCTTGGAGTCTCAGAATAGCATCCTGCCTGAGCAGCAGACACCTGCGAAGCAGACACACAAGCAAACGTTACGCCAGAACAGAGCACATGTAACACATAGCTCAAAAAGCCTGTGTGCCGAACAGTCACAGCCCGTACTGCTAAACAACACACCTGCTACAGTTGTAATAGGTACCTCTATCGTCAGGTACACTGAGGTCCCGCTCACCAGGCTGAATAAGGAGAAGGTCATGGTGAGATGCCTGTCAGGCACTATGATCCACCACATAACACAAGCATACAGGTCACTCCAAGGCATGTACAAATATGACACAGTCATTGTCCGTGCCAGTGTGAATGACCTGTGACATACCTCACTGGACTACATGATAGGGGACATAGAGAGGCTCTCTGAGCATGTGGCACAGGCTGGTATGACCCTGACCTTGAGTAGCATCTTACCCTCACCAAGAATGCTGCCACAATATGTAGATAGGATGATCAATTTCTACAACTGGCTTATGTTTCAGTGACATTCAAAGGGGATCCAGTGCCTGTCAGCGTGGGATTACATGCTAGACAAGCCACAATGCTTTGCTAGGGACAGCTTGCACCTGTCACCCATGGGCCGTTGTATATTGGCAAAGGCTCTTGCTACACACATAGTGCCTTTTTATGCAAGGCTCAAATTACATAGCCACCTACACAGGTATCACACGGGATAGGCCACTAATAGTAATTCTACTCACCGCTAGCAGTGTAAACCTCAAGATGCATGCACTGGAAACTGTCCTTAGCATGGAGAACAGCAATATCTGTGCAGTAACAGAATCCTGGTACAAGGCTCCCAGGTGCACCCCATCACTGTCAGGTCATACTTCATACCATGCTTGTCGTCCCCTAAACATGCACCAAACCAGAACAGGGGGGGAAGTATCCAAAGGCACCACAGATACACATACCTCCAGGTTGGTGGCACAGCACAAAGCATCAGAGCCTATCCATGTGCAACTAACAGTGGGTTAGACTGCCTTCAGGTTCATAGCCTGGCACACACCACTCTCCCATACCCAGAAAACCCACTTGGTCTTCCTGACAACACTGGGAATATGACGGTCTCTACAAACACCATTATATGGGTGGACTGCAACTACCCAAACATAGAGTGTGAGCATTACTTTACCTACAAGACCCTAGCTGAAAGGTTCCTAGCATTTATTCACTGAATTGCTATGGAACAACTTGTTACCATTCCCACAAGAGGTGAAAACATGCTGCACCTGTTCATCAACAACATGTGGACTATATACTACAGACCAGACGTGTATCCCTCGCTGGTAGGATGACACCATATACAACTCACACTGTATATTCACATACCACATGCATCCCCTGCACATAACACCACAGACATAAAGTAGTCTAATGCAAATTCCATGTATTCACATGAGGCAGGCTTCAGACATGGGAACTATTGAAGGTCATGGGTACATATGTGTATGTGGCACACACATACATCATGTGTGCATTGACATTACTGAAATAATCTATGTCGTGCAATATTGGGAACAACACCCCACACATATGGACAAACTGTGTTACAAAAACACACAGGGCGGTTGTAGAATACAAACCCCTACCTAACTGTGTTATGACACTTCTGAGAGACGCAGTAGCAGAGTGCGCTATTTGCATTACTGGGAGGCTTGCTTTCTCCTGCTGTACTTATAGGGTGCTGACATCATCAGTGTTTAGACAGTAGAACATGCAGCATGTGGTGTGTTGTACTAGTTGCAAAAGGGACATATCTCTTACACATAAGATTGCACACACCCTACCGCCCCCCACATTCACTGAGCACTTGCAGGATTCAAACCCCTACTTAGCTATGTTATGACACTTGTGAGAGACACAGTAGTAGAGTGCACTGTTTGCATTACTGGGAGGCTTGTTTCTCCTGCTTTACTTATAGGGTGCTGACATCATCAGTGTTTAGACAGTGGAATATGCAGCATGTGGTGTGTTGTACTAGTTGCAAAATGGACATTCCTCATACACATAGAATTGCACACACCCTACCCCCCCCCCGCATTCTTTGAGCACTTGCAGGATTCAAACTGCTACCTAGCTATGTTATGATACTTGTGAGAAATGCAGTAGCAGAGCACGCCATTTGAGTTATTGGGAGGCTTGCTTTCTCCTGCTGTACTTATAGGGTGCTGACATCATCAGTGTTTAGACAGTGGAATTTGCAGCATGTGGTGTGTTGTACTAGTTGCAAAAGGGACATTCCTCTTACACATAGAATTGCACACACCCTACTCCCCCCCACATTCACTGAGCACTTGCATGATTCAAACCCCTACCTAGCTATGTTATAACACTTGTGAGAAACGCAGTAGCAGAGCACTCCATTTGCATTATTTGGAGGCTTGCTTTCTCCTGCTGTACTAATAGGGTGCTGACATCATCAGTGTTTAGACAGTGGAATATGCAGCATGTGTTGTGTTGTACTAGTTGCAAAAGGGACAGTCCTCTTACACATAGAATTGCACACACCCTACTCCCCCCCACATTCACTGAGCACTTGCAGGATTCAAACCCCTACCTAGCTATGTTATGACACTTGTAAGAAACGCAGTAGCAGAGCACGCCATTTGCGTTATTGGGAGGCTTGCTTTCTCCTGCTGTACTTATAGGGTGCTGACATCATCAGTGTTTAGACAGTGGAATATGCAGAATGTGGTGTGTTGTACTAGTTGTACTGAACCTAACAGGCATTATGCTGTGCCTGCAGGGTTGCCATGGGATAGTTTGCAGACAGTGGTCAACATCCTTTCATACTGACCAAACAGTGTATTGTCGTATGGTGTACTGGTTCAGTACTTTCACTGTGGTGGACAGTATCATTGGTTTCAGTCCTATCACTGCCTGTAATATTTATAGTGAGCACACCAGACTGGTTGAGGACCAGTTGTGCAGATATGACCTTGCTGCTTTTTGTTCAGATATGGACACCATAGAACAAGATTGTCCGACATTGTTAATGTATTCCACAACTTGTGTGGACAGTAACAAACAATGGCCATGTGCCCTAGGCCATTTGTAATGCTAGTCAGAGAGTGTTTGTCCTTCAACACGCATATTTACCGGTGTTTGCCATGACATATTTCAAGGTTAGTGTGCTGTGCCTCTGTCTACCCGTGACATATAGGTGATATCCAGGGTACACCTACCATCTCCCATCCAGTCATCATGATTTCTCTGGATGACAGTCAATGAGGGACTAACTGGATAACCTGTACTGGGAGTTTAGTCATGAGTGGAGTGAGCTTCTGGGTTATGGACCAATTGGTACAGCATGTCCTGTTTATGTCTGTGCTGGGGTTCAGGCCTGTCATGTGCATAGGTCACCAGCATTCAGATTTTACATGGTGCCAAATGTCCATTGATTCCAGCTTGGTCATGGCTTTATACATCAGGCACAGATTACCTCTAGCCATGCAGTATGGCACTGTGTGGAGCTGCAGTTTGTTTAATCAGGCAACGCATGGCATCTGTTACAGCTTTGAGATCCTCCTGGTGGGGTATTTGTGGGGTCTTTCCAGTTGATGCAGGTGTCTGCTAAGGTACATCCCACAAGGGCCATTGTATGCAAATGTGAGGCTGCTGATGGATGACTGGAGAGGCAAAATGACCTCCCCTGACCTAGCTGTGCTTACCTTCATGATTAGGTGGGTATATGGTATGTTTCTGTAACCACTACAGACACATGGTTGTCACACGCAGGATATCTATCACCTTGTGTCCCCAGGTCTCTTATTGCTCCTGATGTGCTTAATGGGTTAACACCTATGTGGTAATTTGTGGCCACATACTGTGTTTCCACAGGGGATGGCTATACACTATTCTGCATTTTGCTTGTTGACATGGCTGTGGCACCACTTGTCTGTTTATATGTGTGCCTTTTGTAGGATGCTTGTGTCAGCTGGAGGGTCCGATATGGTGGGCAGTTTGTAGTCATCTGCGAACCTGTTCAGACACAGTCTTTCCATGTTGGCGTGTACCTGTGTGACATATATACCATACAAGAGAGATCCCAGGACCATGCCTTGTGGGATGCCAGTTGCACCTGGTTTGTAGTCTGACATGGCTGCAGCATTTCTGACCAGGTCAGTTCTGTCCTTGAGCTGATTTGCAACCCATCTACTTGGATTGTGATTTATAGTTAGGCTTGTGAGCTTATCTGTACTGAACAACTGGGGTGTTGTATGGAAGGGTTTAGCAAGGTGCAGATAGGCTGTGTGAACCATATTCCCCTCATCAATGGCCTTGGTGCATGTTTCACATGAGTCAGACATGTTTAAGGGGCAGGATCTGCCCTATGAAAGCCACACTGGGTAGGGTCCAATGTCTATAGGTACCCCATCTCGTTATTCCTGGGGTCCATGACCATCCTCTCCAATACTTTGCCGACCAAGATAGTCAGGGTTGAGGGGTGATAGTTTGCAGTATCCATTCAGGCACCACCTTTATGGTGAGGGACCACTGTTGCTGTACACTGCTCTTTGGGTACATATCCTGTGGTAAGACTGAGAGTGAGCAGTAGTGCTATTTGGTGTTGCATTCTTCTTATAGGTCTTGTTGGACACAACCCAGGACACTATCTGGTACCATTGATGCTGTGTGGTTTGCTTTGTAGATGCTGGCTGTTACCTCAGCATCTGCAATGTCAGGGGGCCAGCACTCTGCTGGGATAGCTATTTGGCAGTTTGGTGCTGGTGGGGAGTTTGCAAAGAATCTGTTAGGTTGGATGTTGGCAATCTGTGTGGGTTTGGTGTATTGTTTGTGATATTTGAGTACTGCAGAGCATATCTGTGGATTATCACCATGGTTCCTACCATAAGTTAGGACAGCTGTGTGATTATCCTTTGTGTCCTGCACAATTTGTATCATCATAGGTTCATAGGTTCATACTAGGCTATCTGCTCTGGCCATGTTTGAGCCTAGACAGACTGTGTGTGGCTTTCAACACCCCTTGCAATGTGCATATTATGCCCATTTAGGGTTTACTTTACTAGATGTGACACAGAGATGGTCCCCAGTGTACACCTACTATCTCCCATGCACTTGACCGGATTTCTCTTGTTGAGTATGAGTGTGGAGCTCAGCCTATCATGGACTGGGATTCTGTTCCAGAGTGTAAGGTGCCTCTGGGTTATGAATCTGTCCCTCCACAACATCCTATTTATCTATGTGTGGAGGTTCAGATATCTCACTGTGGTGTCTCTGCTGAATTTGGAGTTTCTGCAGTGGAGCATGTCTATTCATTCTGGATTGGACATGGCCTTGTACATCAGGCATACATCGCCTCTGACTGGGCAGTATGCATGTGAATTGGGCTGTGATTTCTTCAGCCAGGCAGCAGATGACAAATGTTTGGACCCTTTATCTTCTTGGTGAAGTACGTTTGGGGTCTTTCTAACTGCTGCAGGTGTCAGGTAATGTACATCCAAAATGGGGCATTGTTCTCTAGTATGGGCCTGATAAGAGAAGAGTGTGGGGGCACAGTGACCTCTCTTGAATTACATGTACATCCTTTCATGTTAAGGTGGGCAATATAGCAGGTCTTCCTGGCCACCTTGGCAATGTGAGTGTCACATGACGGGTTACCGTCCACTTGTGTCCCTAGGTCCCTGATTACTACTTCCGTACATAATGGATTACCACCTATGTCATACTTTGTGTGTGCCTTGTTTGGTATTTGGTGAGACATTCATACTCTGCAGTGTCTTCAGGAAGGTTGGCTGGGGTTCCTGGGTTTGGGATGGTGGTCTGTAGCAGGCTGCAAACTGGGGCGCAGTTTGAGCCACTGTTACTTGCCTGTGGATAGTCCATGCTGCTTCTTGCTGTGGTACCAACCTGGGGGTGTGGTTATCCTTGACAATTATTGATAGCCACACTCCTATTGTAGTTTGTTCCATGTTTTGGGGCTGTAAAGCATGGTATAAGGCATAACCTGGTAGTATTAGTGTGCTCTTCTGAGCCCTGACCCAGGTGTCTGTTACAAAACAGATATTACCATTCTCCAAGCTGAGGTGGGTTTGGTCTGCATGCATCTTGCAGTTTAGACTTCTGGCATTGGGTAGCATTACGTCCAGGTTGTTATCCCTTGTGCTACCTATGGTGGTGGGTTTTTGTTTCCAGCCTTACCTATTCAAGGCACAGTGGGGGTGAAAACAGCCATTGCCAGAATCCACACAGCCAGGTGTGCTGGGTGCATGCCATCCCTGGCAGGTGGAGCATCATGTCTTGCTCGGAATGTCATCCCAGGCTGTCAGCCATTTGTTACCCTTTGACTAAAAGCAATACTTCAGCCAATTATTGTACTTGATCTTGTTGTCTTCATAGTGTGGCATCATGCTTGGTGAGGGTGAGATGTTAGGCAGGGTAATCATGTTTGCATATACTAGATGGTGTTACATTGCTTAACACATGGCAATCATGCCTCAGGTGGTGCTGCAGGGCTGCCTATGTTGGATGCACATACTATACTCCCTGTATATGTTTGAAAGCAGGTTGTGTCATGTTAGGCATCTCTTTTACTATATGAGTGAGTCAGAGAGGGGTATCATTCCCAGGGTTCCTACTGAGCCAGTGTATGTGCTATGCGTTGCCTCTTTGCCAAGGCCAGGGCATACTGGGTACGCCTCCTTCTGCCTACTGGGGCAGGCTCAGGTTGTTCCTCCTCCGAGTCATGCTCTGCCTGTGATGGCCTTGGCAATGGTGGGCGGCTGTTTGTCCTGCCCTATGCTGGTCCTGCTGCAGCTGTTTTTGCAGAATCATATTATGTAGCATAGCACATACCATGACAATGTGAGTACATGTAGTTGGTGAGTACTGCAAGGCTCCACCAGATGTGTCCAGGCACCGGAACTGTGACTTGAGCAACCCAAACACATGCTCTATTACATTTCATGTTTGTGCGTGTGCCTCATTATGGCATTCTTGTTCAGGTGTGTGTGCGTTTCTGATGGGTGTCATCAGCCACGGCTCCAGTGCATATCCAGCATCCCCCACCAAGTGACCATGTGGGATGTCCCCATTGGCAAATGTCTGGCACAGCTGCATCAGATGCCAGATATGGGAATCATGATAGCTTCCAGGCAACCAGCACACACATTCATTATTATGCCCTGGGCATCACACACGACCTGGCAGTTGATGGAGGGGAAGCCCTTGTGGTTAATGTAGGCCCTACCCCGCTCACCAGCTGGTGCCTTGATGAGTATATGCGTGCAGTCTATTGCACCCACTACCTCAGGGTATTCCGCTATTTGCTGGAAGAGTCGCATATTGCTGGCCAATGCCTCATGTGAATTGGGGAAATATACATGATCTCTGACATGTGCCGACATGGCATCCAGGAACTGGTGCAGTACCCTGGATGCTGATGCCTGTGAGATCCCCATCATATCACCAGTTGTTCTCTGGAAGGTACCTGTTGCTAGTATTCTTAGGCCAACACATACCTTGGTTTCCACTGGGATGGGTTCCCCTCTGTTGGTTCTGTGTGTGAGGCGTGGCCTGCACAGCTCAACAATTTGCTGCAGGAGGTCTCTGTCCACTCTATAGCGCTCCACTATCTCCAGCTCATGTAACCCCTGGTAGGTGACCCTGGGCCTGTACACTCTTCTCTGTCTCCTCACTGTGGGTTGTCTGGCAGCATTTGCATTGTCACCACCCTCAGCAAGTCTCCTATGTCTCCTTATAACAGCTATGGCAGCCCCTAACATGTTTGGTCTGAGTGCAGCTTTTTCAGTTTTCACTTCTAATAGCTTACTCCTGTCTTGTAGTGTCTCTTGAGAGAAACATACTGCAATGCTGTTTGCAGTGTTTTAAGTGTGGGCTGGGCTAGTATTCTGCCGGTGTAATTGCCTGCTTCTAATTGTTTTCACCTGCTAGCTCTATCAGTATTCCCTGCTAGCTTCCTACTATTTCTTCTGTTTACTTTTTCCTCTCTGTTTCCTCAGGGGGGAGCAGCACACATACCAGCGAAAACACACTCACAGTGGCTACCACGCGCGGTCACATGCTTACACGGACTAGAATCTGCTTATTCGGGTTAAAACACACGCACGCCAGTGCAAACAGGTTTACAGATCTTTAAACAGGCACCTACATGCTTACTCTGCCTTACACGCATGCCCTCTGTCTTACTCGCGCCTCCCAGCGCGCATACGCACGCATGCATGCACAGGAAGAAACTTTGGTGTTAGCCACAGTATACACCTTCCATTTCTTGACTTTCTCATGCTTATCTGTTGACATTCCTCTTTCTATGCTGTGTGACTGACATCTTTCACATACCACTTTGCTCCAATGAGCTTGATTTCTTTCTAACATTCCCCCCTGTGATGTCACCCATCTCCTACTCTGTTACTCCCCCTTATCTAATTCTTACACTACACGGAATGTGCTCATTTGCTATGTGACAGTGAGATTCACTATCCTACCACTCATTTACATAGGATTGCCTACTAATGCTTAGTTACGTGTCTTACACTCAGCTTCCCCCCTTAGCAACCACTAAATGGTGGCCATGTTGTTTTCATTCTGCTAGTCCCCGCATAATCCATGCATTGCATAAAACCCACATTTGTGGGTTTAGAACCTTTTTTTATGTTTTATATAGCGCAGCCTGTTTGCGTGGGGCTGCGCTGCATTTAAACCTCGCTGATCGTCAAAAAAAAATACATTTTTATTTAATGTTTGCATCGGGTTACCGTGCCAATGGCCACATATTTGGCCATTGACATGCTGCCTGACACATATGCACACTTTATTTGGAGCTGACATGGTGCCATTGTGTTATTTGCAGAAACATACTCAGTTGTCAACTGAGTACATTTCTTCACCTAACACGACTCTTACACGGGCTGGTTTCAGCTTCGTGGATCACTAATCTACCTCCTTTGCATGCCTTTCGGCTGCATGTGAGGTAATTAGCATATCTACACCCTGCCCATGTAGGAGATGTTTTAGCTGGTCTCTTACACGGTATTTCGGGCTGTTCCTGGATCGCTATGGCTGCATGGAGTCTTACACGACTCTTAGACTCCATGCAAGCCATCGTGAAGAGACCAGCTAAAACATCTCCTACATGGGCAGGGTGTGGATATGCTAATTACCTCACATGCAGCCGAAAGGCATGCAAAGGAGGTAGATTAGTGATCCTGCCCAATATCTTACATCCTTGTCTCCTCACAAGCAAAACAGTTTAACTGCTGGTAGAGGACCTAATCTGACAGTTATCCAGATTATTATATCTGGTCATACAAAACCCTATTTGGCAGTTACTGTAAACAATCTCTTTATATATAGCATATTCATCTGCAAAGCATTTTAGATACATTCACAGATATAACACAACATAATAAGTGAATCATCTTGGGTGACTTCAATCTCAGTTTTTCAAGGTCCATTAAAATTGAAGCGTCACACATCTATCCAATAAAAAAAATCTATCTCAGATTATCAGCTCTAGTACCAGATACTATGCTCTTACTAATAAGCAAACACTGATAAATATTATTCTAACTAATTTTCTTAATAAATGTTGCACAGTCCAAGCTCTTTCAAATTCATTAAGTAACCATTGCCCAGTTTTTTTCAGTCTTTATTCATTTTACTGGCACCTTAACTTGCATTTAAGACAATATTTAACCATTCAAAACAAGAAGAGTAAAGGCCCACAATGTGCCCTGGTTATCTCCTTCAAACATTTGAAGGGTAGAAACCTTGGAAGAGTGGTATCAAAATCCTGATGATCGGGATAAACACTCCAGTCACTTACACTTGATGAAATTAGCCACAATAAGCAGTAATAAAGCCAAATCTGACCACTGTTAGAACTTTCAAGAAACCCATCTCGGGAACCCTAAAATATTCTTGAACAAAGGAAAAGTTTTATCCAGCTATTTTTTTTTTTTTTTGCACATGGGGTTGTGGTTTCACTTCACCAGTGAAAATCATTAATCTAGAGCCATGATTTACACTGCAAGCTGGCTAGCTCTGCCTCTGTAACTCTTCCTCACCACACAGTCACATGCACACTCATACCTATGGGCAATTTAAAGTGTCCAATCAACTTAATGCATGCCTGTGGAATGTGGAAGGAAACTGGAGCACACAGAGGAAACCCATGAGAACATAGACAAATCATGCAGAATCAGTACAGAAGGCAACCACTCCAAAAACATAACAAAACATTATCTCTGAGTACTATTCAAATGATCAACAATACATACATACATTCAGATATTTCAAGGACAGGCAATACTCGTTTAGATATTTTATTGTTCATCAGTACCTACCAGCAGATGTGCTCACCTTCAGTCTCACTGTTACAGGTTAGCTCCCTCCCAGAAATAGCCACCTCACTAGCCCTGGCTTCAGGAGTGGAGTCTGTCTTGGTCTTCTCCAGGCTACCAGATCCACATGTCTGTCTCCAAGCCTGATTGCATGTAACTGTATGCACACTAGGTACTGAATTATTAAAATCGTTCCCTATCAAGACATCTTCAGGGCCAGGGATATCCTCAAACACACCTACTTGCTTGCTTCCTTTTCTACCCTCCCAGTCAAGGTGAACCCTGGCAAAAGGGATTTGGAATGGGTCCCCTCCTAAAGCTCTGACTGGAGTGGACTGCCCAAGCAAGTACTGCTCATTTTTTAACCAGTGCAGGCTTCACAATGATTACACCAGATGCTATGTCTCTTTTTTTTTTCCATCCACTAAGATAGGGCATAAACTCTGGTGATAGTTTGGTACCCCTGTTGTCCCCAGCCAACTGACAACTGGCAATCCATTATTCCCACTTGCTGTCTCCCCAAGGACACCCATATGATACATGGCCCCACTCGTTACATTTATAATATTTAACCCTTGATCTTGGCCATGTACCTGAACTAGTGGCTTCCCTATTACTGGTCTCTGTTGGGTAGTTTAGGCTGCCAAACCAGGGATTTCCTTATATCCATGTGCAGCACAGAGTATCCCTTTCCGGTGCAGTCATGCCTTGCTTGTTAAGTAGAGATCCCCTTTTTTCTCCAGCATTCTCAATCTATCAACCAAATTCTCACGTCATCTGGCAAAGTGCTAAGGGCTTGTTCCCTTACCAAAAGTTCTGCCAGCCCTTCAAAAATGGTGAACTGACACCCACTTATCCACCTATGAAAATAAGTGTTTAACTCTGCAATATAATCACACACACACTTTCATCTGCCTTGTGTCTATGCTTACAAAACTTTTTTTTTCTGTAAGCTTCAGGTTTTAACTTAAAACATTCAAGTAAACATTTCTTTACTTTATCATAGTTTAAACAATCAATATCAGACAACTTAGAAAAAAGCAGTTACAGCTTTACAATGAAGTGTGTGGGGGGGGGGTCAGAAACCATGCCCAGAGCTCTTGTTCAACATTTTACTGTTTACATGCTCTTTCAAATATATGAATAAAACTATCACAACTATCACCTCTGCAAATTGTGGAAGAAATATACTCACCTTTATTGCTTCTGGGGTTCAGTTATTCCCTTCCCCATTACCTCCATGACCCTGGTGAAGAGTCAGCATCTCCCTCTCATGTTGATGCTGCTTCTCATTTTCTTCAGCCTCCAAATGCTGCAGTCTCTCTCTGCCGATTCTAATTCCAAACATTTGTTTTCCAGTTCAAGTCTCTTTAATCCCAGGTGTTATTTTTAAGTCCTCTGAGGAAAAGATGAACAGTCTTGTTTCTGAGGGCTGTAAATTCCCATCACCCATTGGGTTATCTTTCTGGTTGCTGGTCTGAGCTGCAACTAAGGCTGAAATTATTTCCTCTTTAGTCAGCTTGGCATGCACCCGTCCTTTTGCTTTGCACACCTTGGCAAACTGGTTCTTTG
>NC_056725.1:1006564250-1006629250 GCF_019279795.1 Protopterus annectens | reverse complement strand
TCCAGCAGGGTACTCTGTTGGTATATTTTTAATACATGCAGCTTTACAAATAAATTTTTCAACACAAGTATCTGTACAAATAAGTTTGATATACAAATAACATATAATTCTTTACAAACTTCCAGCTAGCTGAACTGGTATATGTTACACATTCACTGCCCTACTTCTACTGTCATAGCCAGCAATACCTCACATTATCACAACAATCTTCAGGAATATAGACCCCCCCCCAAATGTAGGCCCACCCTCACTTGGATAATACGTGCATTTTTATTCGTGAGAAAAAAAATAAACAGCCTGACATTTTGAGGAAAAAAGATGCTCAACAGAATATATTACTTACTAAATAAAATTATGGGAGGGCTTTGTTAAGACATGTCTTGTCATACAAAACAAGTCATTTAAAAAAAGTGTACTCCAGGGCATACAGGGTATATGCCTGACTACACACTTGTGGAGAGCTTGTTCTTCAGAATTCTACTGTCACTATTCAAAATCACACACCATTCCAGGTATGCAATGGACCCTGTCAATCAGATGCCAAACATAACTGCCAGTGACTCTTACGAGGATTCATCTGCTGCTGCTTCTCATCATGATGATGGCAGATTTTGATATTAGCAGATTCCACTAACCTTTCAGCTAATGTTAATGTTAAAGATGTTTTTAATATTTTCTTAGATCATTATGGTTTATTATGAACAATGAAGGAATTATCTAACATACAAGAGTGGTAAGTATACCTTTGCTGAATTTACATAAGCACCTTCAACTCCAAATATATTTGTGAAGATTTATTTACATTGTATAGAAGCCTCTTTATACGGGTCTAATGCTTCTTAAGACAAATTAGTATTATCATGTACTGCCATACTTACCATTCTGAATGAACACCTTTCAATTAAGTATACTAACTCTAAAGGTAAACTGTGAAAGGCATGTTGCTGTGTATTATTATGAATTACATGTTCTGTATTATTACATAGTCACACTATCTCATGTGACTTAATTTACATGCCCATATCATTCTTACAAAGATAACTGTGCAGTTGTACCAGGGACAGCATCAGCTACTATTTAATATATTTTTAAATAAAGAGGCATTAATACAGTATGCTCATAAAATTAAGTGTGGTGATTTATCTATTTGGAAGTATTATGAAGGAGTTATAAAACAAGGAAAAAAATGAGAGGAACATCAGAAAGAAAAAAAAAAGTTTGTCCAGTAACAGGTGGAAGTTGAAGTTTCTGCTGCAATCCTGCAGTGTTTTTTTTATCTATTGCTTGTCAGCCTTTTGTCTAAGATCATATGTAAAATCTGTTCTTATATAATCTGTTCTTATTATCTGCTTAGTCATGAAGCATGACAACCTCCTTCTGGAGTATGATGGTTTTATCTTTGCTCAAAGAATTACTGTCTACAAAGAAAAAGACAGCAGTATTAATATAGCTGTCTACATAAAATAATGTTACACAAAACACTAAAACAAAGATTTCAAAAGTCTGCAGTTCCTCAGAAATGATCACACAAGATTCACAAGCAATGATTTGGGGAAACACATTAAATAAATTATTAATAATAAACAGATGTTTAACTGCACTGAAGGACTAAGGTAATTGAATTATTGCTTATGACTGACAGCACTTCCTGTCATCTAAAGATGAGACATATTCATCTTTTAATGAGATTGTCAAAAGTAAATCAAATACTAGTGAAGTGCCTTTGAAATGTGAGTTCTTAGTTTGTATAGACTCATAACTTTGGGGTACCACTGCATGTGGGATTAGTAATGAAAAAACATAATAAATATACTTCAGCATGACAATAGATGCAAAGCTGCTATGCGCAATGCCTCTTCTGCAGACAAGCTAGCTAAGAAGAAACTGTGTATTGCATAATGTTTCAGAAGTGCCTCTATTACAACAAGAGAAATACTATATTTTGACCATTTATATACTGTAGTTCACAAGCGTTGCTATGAGAACCACACCAGATGATTAAACTAAGACATCACTTGTGCAACACCAGTCCTTGAAGTCTTCAGCTAGCAATATAGTGTTATTTACAGCACCATAGTTCTCTCTTAGGACAAATGAGAAAGGCTTTATCCTGGAACCTACAATCCTGACCTCAGTCTCAGTGGCACTATGAACACAGCTAAACATGCAGCTTTTAGACAAAAGGTACATACGTTCATAGGTACATATGTTCATAGGTACATACGTTCATAGGTTCATAGGTACATACATTCTTAGGTTCATAGGTACATACGTTCATAGGTACATACGTTCATAGGTTCATAGGTACATATGTTCATAGGTACATACATTCATGGGCTCATAGGTACATACGTTCATAGGTACATACATTCATAGGTTCATAGGTTCACACTAGGCTGTTGATCTAGTGGAACACTTGTAGTCTAAACACCAATTTCACCAGTTTATCAAGACATGAATTAATAACAGACCCTAACTTAGTTTTGTCCCTTTTCCATAAAGGTTAGGGAGGTCAAACCAGGGATGCACTTATGTTTGACCATCCAGCCATCCAGGGTACACTTAGAAAGGGTGATAGAGCAACTTTACTTTACTTCTATGAGGAGTCTATTCCATAACATTGGTATTCTTTACAAAAGATGTCTCTCCTGCAACCAGGTACTATTTATGTTTCAGTGATAGTTTAGGCCTCTTGAGCAGGTATTTAGGGTGGCATTAGTTTTCTGGATGTGTAACAGTTTACATAGTAATGAATTTTTCAAGGCTGTATAGGCAAGGCAGAAACTTCTTTTCAACAGGCAACTGGAAGAGCTTTAAGGTGGTCAAGGTAACTCAAGAAGAACTTGCCCTGATTTCTGGTAAGAAAAAAAAATGCTGTCTCCCAAGTTGGGTCATATGCCTAGTCCAGTACATATTAAATGGGGTATTAGCTGCTATTATTGTTATGTTAAAAGAGGAGTAGAGGTGGACAATGATATCCTTGAATCAAGAAGATGTATTCTTGTGATTAACCTGGCTATACAAAAGGATTTTCTAACAATAGTGGTTACATTGTGGTCAAAGGATAGTGAATGTGGTGCCTAAGACACTAATGACTACACTGATTTTTAGTTAGAATTGCCCAGATTTGCCAAGGAACACAATCATTCAATTTTCTGACATTTAAATTGAGACATTGATTCAATCATCACTTCTTAGCATGATTTAGACACTTCTGGAGAATGCATAGGTTATCTGAGGTATGACAGCTCCAAGTTTGCAGTTATCAGCAAACTTAATCAGCCACAGGCCATTAATATCTGCTTTAATGTCAGAAAAGTAGACACCAAAGATAAGTGGTCCTAGAACCAGTCAGTTAGGAACACCACTAGTAACCATTCTTTTAGTAAGAGTGTGTCTGCAACATTAACAGACTGGGTTCTGTGAGCCAGTTTGCTATCCAGCATGTAAGGGATTTACATGTAACTAGATTTTATTACAAATAATACCTGAGTGTGGAATAATATTGAAGACTTTGACCAAGTGCAGATGCACCTTTTGGACAAATTTCTCTGAGTATAGTGCCTTAGTGACTTGTTCAAAAAAGTCCATAAGAATTAAGAGGCAGGACCTTCTTAAGGTCCAGGTTTTGAAGACTGTCTATGCCTTTATTTATGAAGCCCATAATGATGTGCTCCATTGCTTTATATATAAGGCAGGTGAGGATGACAGTCTGTAGTTGCCCAAGTAAGTCATTGGTCCCCCTTTGTAGAGTGATATGACTATGACAGTTCTTCAGACTTCACGCACAAATCCAATGGAGATTGTATTCTTTGCCTTTCTATCTACCTTCATGTTTATGCATTTGCTTGTTTTGCATGTTTATCATCTTGTACAGTCAAATGTATGAGTTAATAAGCTTGTAACATTTTCACAATTCATAGCAGCTCTCAAAAATATTATGCATGGAAGGAAAAAACATCTTAAAGTGTTTTTAAATTGTACTGTTATTTATGTTGCCATTTACTTTTCAATTTCATGGGTACTCTGCTTAATATTTTCTAAATATACTGCTATAATATTATACCTATGAAACATGTAGCTTTAATGTTATATTGGAAGGAAAAGTACACTTAAAGATTTACATATTTAGTATATTTACTAATCTTCCTCCTCTTGTAGTTTATTTAGCTATTGCTATATTATGTATAAGGTTTCACAAGATCATGATAGTTATTTTATTTTCACATGTGCTGCTCAATATAACATTATGGGTAGGTGTTTTTACATTGCACTTACAACCCCTTTGGAGAATGGGCAAACTGTACATCAGCACTCTGATAGGGGAACGAATGTTGTCTAGCAGTGTATTAATGTACAAGTAATCCTCACTGAAAAAAAAGTCTGCCGCTTCATGGCAGCATAACAAGCTGCCGTGGAGCTCGGACTAAAAAAAAACTAATGACTGCCATTACTTTACACTCGCTAAGAAGAGCTTTTGCTATTTAGCGAGTGTAAAAAAAGAAATAAACAGAAAAAAAGTGTATGTGTGTGTGTGTATGTATATGTATGAGTGTGTTTATGTTTGTGTGTGTATAAGTGAATGCATGCATGAAAGCAGATGAGACTGTATGTGTGAGAGATTAAGAGAGAGAGAGAGAGAGAGAGAGAGAGGGAGCGGTCTTGTGTGAATGAATATATGCATGAAAGCAGAGGAGACTGAGTGTGTGTGTGTGTGTGTGTGTGTGTGTGTGTGTGTGTGTGTGTGTGTGTGTGTGTGTGTGTGTGTGAGACAGATTGAGAGAGAGTGAAAGTGACTTTGAGTGAATGCATGTATGAAAGCAGTGGACATTGTGTGTGTGAGATTGACAGAGAGAGAGAGAGAGAGAGAGAGAGAGGTCTTGTGCACATAGCTCTCAAACTGTCTACATTTTCTCAGAATGTCCAGAGTTTTGCCTCGTACTTTTTGTCGGTTCCTCATAATATTTGTGGTTTTCTGAAGTCTTGTGGCAAATCAGTGAGGAATGAATTCCCAAAATAATGACAGACATTTGAGTTTCAGCCTTTATATCTATCAGAAAATGCATTGTAATGCTAAACCTTTTATTCTAGCAACTTTCTAAGTTTATAAGAGCAATATTTAAAAGTTGTCCCTATTTGGGGGACTTTCTCCACCCCCCAATTATTTTGGCTTTATACAGCTTTGTTGTGCTAAGAGGTTGAGAGTTATGCTTGTATGAGTGAATGCAAGTATGAAACCAGAGGAGACTGCATGTGTCTACGTATTTGTGTGGGAAAGCAGAAGAGACTGTGTATGACATAGAGAGAGAGAGAGAGAGAGAGAGAGAGAGAGAGAGAGAGAGAGAGAGAATGGGCTCTATGTAAAATTGTTGTGTTTTACTTATTACGTTTTAAAGTACTATATTATTTTTTTACATATTTTTGACGTAAAATGCTTCTCTAACACCGTTAACATACATATTAATGAAAGTTTGAAACATTAAGTGGAGGAACTATTTTACATCAAAAATATAGTTCTTAAAAAAAGTAATTAAAACATACAGAGAGACCATTCTCTAAGTGTAATAATGCCCTCAAGGGTGTGTGTTAATGTGTAATTAACACCCTTCAAGGGGTGTAGAGACCCGATGCCGCACAATGTTACTTACATGAATGAAATTGCACTTTGTGTCTACTGTTCCTGCATTTGGTCCAGGTTGTGACACCTGTGCACTGGCCCAGTAATCAAAGAGCCTCAGTCCTCACCACTTACACCAGTGAAGAGCATCCACATTGGGAAGGATAACAAATACACACACAGTAAAGTACAATTTCCCTTAAGAGCACACAGAGATCACAGTCAGTCTGGGGCTGGTTTCTCCCTTTCTCTCCAGATCCCCAATAAGACTCCCCACTGGCATGGCTATAGAGTGGGGTCCTTAGCCAGGGTCCTAAGCCAAGTCCTCCTAGCACTCTGTCTGTCCAACCACTGCTTCATGCCCCTGCCGAAGTAGCTCACACACACACACACACACACACACACACACACACACACACACACACACACACACACACACACTTTGAGATATGATTTATATACAACCACACAGAAATTCCTGGGCAAGGCTGGCACAGGTTCACTAGCTGTGCAACGTCTGTCCAAGCTATAAGGTAGAAATCACACTCCTGGGGAAGGCTGGCACAGGTGCACTAGCTGTGCCCCTTCTGTCCAGGCTATAAGGTTGTAATCACAGCCACCAGGACCATTAATTATGAGCTACTAAAAAGGCCCTTACCAAAGAGTGTCCAATTATTACTGTGCAGTATTAATATCCAAATTGTAAGTGTGACTGAGCAGCAAGGCATATTTGGAGTGACTTTGTACAGTATCACTATATACATGCAATGTACTCTAGAGCTTAAATTATCTCTACACAAAACAGCCACAACAGTTAAAAGGTTTAAAAATATTTAATAATAAATAAGAAAAACACAAGCCAATATTTCTTACTACACAGTGCTAGTCAAGAGTTCAGAGATCACTGGAAAATGCTTAAAATAATACTGTAGAATAGTCTGGTATAAATATAGAAAACAGCTAGACTAAACTTACTATTTTCTATCGATTTCTAGGAGAGACACTAAAGTCTAAAATCCTACTTACATACAGACAGAGCAAAGCAAGGGCTGGTGAGTGGTCAGTTCTGAAGACAAATGTAAAATGCTCTCTCTCTGTCTCTGAGAAAGTCCTTTAAATTGATAATACATCCTGCTGACTCATTTTAGATTACATCATTCTTAGCAATTCTCTGTTTTCCCAGGCTAACAGAAACCCGACATTAACATTTCTTAGTAAGTTTTTACCTGGTCAGTAAACTACAGCAATTAAAGACATTATATATGTTAAATCTAGCAAATCAGTCTACTCTCAAAACAATAGAAAGAATCTGCTGGTTCAGACACCACGGCTCCGAGCCCTGAGATCAAAACAGTCACTTATCAGCTTTCTTACAGCAGAGTGCACTGTTGTTACATTTTTGCAGTTAAACATCCAATACAGTCTTTTTACATTTAAGAGAACAAGCCTGTGGCTTATATTAATATTTACAAATGACAGAATTGTCTACAAAATTGTATCTAGCTAGGCTGGCAGCCTTCACATATCTTCAAACAGATAATGACTGAAATGGACCCCAGGGCCACTCAGCCTAGCCAGTTAACAACCAACCAGCCAAACAATAGCAAACTTGTCTTGCCTCATTACTTGACACGATGTAAAGATATGGCTATCATTCATATGGCAGATAATATCAAGACTTGGGTTTTTACATGTTTGGCCCAAAGAGTACAGGAGTGTGGGGGAAGCACGGTACCTAAAGGACTATCATTCATATTTATAAACATAATTCCCAACCTCCTGATCCTCTCCTTTACAAAGAAGGTATAGGTATGATTCCATAGTTTCAGGAAACCTTATATTTTCTGCTGTACAATCCTTAACTACAGGCAACATGTTACAGTACTTTCTGTGCCTCAATGACAAATGTTCATGTAATGACATATGAACTGCACTCTGCATTTGATTCTTTGTGGCTACTTAAGATGCAAGATGAATATTACAGTTAAGTCAAATAGGGGAGAAGGCAGCATATGTGTTTAGAATCAAGCAACTTACATTTACAAATTAGCAGCAATTTATTAAGCCAAAGATGTATTTGAAGTACACAATAAAAATTCTTATAATTCTCTGAGATCACTGAAAATAGATATTTTTTTTTCTGAATGAAGAAGAACAAGCATTACCAGAAAAAAATATTCTCAGTTGTTTCTCAAAGAACCTGTCAATATTGTAGACTGACACTAAACTCATCTGCAACAGCTGGGCCCAGTGAAGTACATGGCACGTTAAAGTAAATATACAAATATGACAGCAACAGAAGCAAGCAATGCCTACATCAAGTATGCAAAACCAAGTCTTATTTTCTTACAATATGTCAGTATGTCCTCTGCTTGCAATAAATATTTAAAATTCGTCCTTGTTTAAATGCTGTCAAATTTTCTTTTCAAAAATGGCAGAAATATTTTGCAAAAATTGCAGGCTTCACTGCCCAGTTTTTCTACCCCTTAAAAGTTAATTATTCCATATTAATCATGTTTTACTTGTTACATGTCTTGCCATGAGTAAATGCTTTTAGTATGAGTTTCGCTGAAATAAATCATCCAGAATATGTTTAACATACCAAATATTACTGCAGCTTATTGTTTTGCATATTTTAGCTTTCTAGGTCACTAGCAGAGACGTAAATCAGTCTAAATGAGCAGTTCACTATTCTGCTTAGCAAATATGAATAAATAATAAATGGAATTAGAGAATTGCTCCCTAAGCAATGCACTTAGTGGAATGTTCAAAGAAAGTCTGAAAAGACAAGGGGTAGAGGACAGTAATGAGAAAAAATTTGCAGAGATGCCAGGGTCACCCTTCACTTGAACAGGGTTCTTGTATGGCCACAACAGAACTGTTTGTAGTACTGGAGACTATATAGATACAGTGAAATTAGGCTGGTAGGCAGTATGCAGACCATGACTGTAAATACAGAGGATGAGCAGAGATCTAGAAAGAGGGGTATTTATGCATTTGAAGAGAAAATACAAGAGGATATGTGATTTGAATGCAGTACACAATCTGGAAATGACTGGGGAGGGGAGAGTTGAAGAAGAACAGAGATGAAAAGGGAATAAAATGACACAGAAGGAAACTACTAATAGAACACATTAAGCTGTGTTGGGGAACATCAAGTCTTCAAAACCAAGATTACTCTCTTTCTTTCTATTCACTTATAGAGCATGCAATTTGCAAAGCTCAGGTACATAAGGCACAAATCATCTTGAAATTAGCATAAGATATAGTCACTTTTTTTTACATGACATGCTAAATCACTTTAGCCTTTTGACGCAAAGGAAATACAGTAAGAAGCTGTTTACAATCCAAGCCCAGAAATCCCTGAAATCTGTATGAGTTGAGTTTGCCACAAATGGCAGCTTTATTTCATTTTGTTTCTTTTTTATACCATTTTATTAGTTTTAAGGAAAATATTGCAACATTCATCAGTCCATCTGAAAAACAATAAAGTGCAGTACATTCAACATCTACCATGTAATATTCAGCATTAATAAATCCTGCAACAGGACAGTAAGACAGCATTAATGTTCCCCATTTATAATACCTATTGTGACTCCCATTCAAAGCACAAATCTTATCAACATCCATGCTAGTTGTAAGACTGACCACATATCATCCCAAGGGCCAACCCCACTTCTTGCCAGAGAGATGGCTCATACATCATTCCTGCCTTCATGTTCATGCCTCCTGTGATGTCCAGTGCTCATATTTGTGTACTTAGATTGAGGACTGGTGTGACCTAAAGAACTGACCAGCTAATGCATCTTCCCTCTTTCATATCCTTCTGTGCTAAAAAGTTCTATTTACAGTGATAGGCAACTCCCCTATCAGTCACATCTGCACTTACAGCACTCTGCAAAAATTCACGCTTCCTACTACTTGTCCCCATCTATATAGCACTGCAAACTCAATCCTTTTACTTTAGCACAACTACAGCTTTCCTCCCCTTTCACTCATACCAATCCACTTGCACTTCCAGTGCTCTCAGTTGGCCTGACTTCCTTTCCAAACCTGTAGGCCCCTCCAAGGACTCCTACCCAGTCATGATGCTCTCACATACCAACTTCTATAATATCAGTCATTTTCATTTCTTGTCCTATCTTGATTTTGTTGATACGTAACATAAAGTGTAGTTCCACTCTCCACTCTTGTCTCTGGTAGCTACAAGTGGCTAAAAAAGCCAGTCTTGCTTGCCTTCATCTACATGTGGCCTACAACAAGACATGGTCGGGGATCACCACAGTCCTCTATCCTGCACAGTGTCTAACCACATGCTCATATTGTCTGCTACTAAGCCACATATTGAGCCAACTCCTTTCTCCCTCCTGATATACCTTTTAGTGAGTTGTATACCACTTGTGCATGTCCCCTTTATGGAGGTAAAAATAAATAAATAAATAAATAAATAAAAAAGCAGAAGTCTCTGATACTTACTGTCCTCCTTATCCCACCAAGCTAGAACTGTACTGTAATCATCTGTCCTTCCAGTTAAAGTCAATCATGTATAGAAGTTGCTTCATCATTGCAGCAGATCATTTTATCCACTTCATGTCATCTCAAGAAAATGCACATCTTTTCCTGAACATATCCTACCTGCCTCATAAATTTGTATAAGAATCCACAAAGACAACAATTCCTTCAAAACAACTAGATTGTATTTGTCCCATCCTTATGGCACAGACGGATAAAATGCTGACTGTGACTCTTACGACCTGTGTTCAGTCAGGTGTACAGGAAATTAAGTTAATGGAATTGGGATAATGGGAAGGATAAGGATATATGCCAGTCACTTGCTTATCCAGCCTGGGAAAGGGCGGAATATGGTTCTGGCTTGCCACTTTGGTGACACCTAGTAGGAGCACTGGATATTGCATCCATGGAGAATTGACCTATGGAGCACACACTGCCAAAGGTATGTAGTAGTAAGCTAGTGGAAACACATGCGTCTGGAAGTGAGCATGCTTCCCAATGGTAGGCAACACTTGTGGAGTTTTAGAGAGTTGCCATGAGGGTTAAGAGTTCCAAAAAGGTAAGGATGGAAGTCTGCTGGTCATACCTCTCAACCTCTTAGCACAAAACAATCTACACAAAGCCAAAATTAATGGGGGGACAAAGCCCAAAAAATAGGGACAATTTTAAATATCGCTCTTTAAACTTAGAAAGTTGTTAAAATAAAAGGACTTATGTTACCATGCATTTTCTGAAGGATATGAAGTCTGAATGTCAAATGTCTGTCATTATTTAGTGAATTCAGTCCTCACTGACTTGCCACAAAAATCTGGAAAACCACAAATTTTAGGAGGAACAGACCAGAAATATGAGTCAAAAATCTGGACATGCTTTGAAACTCTGGACAGTTGAGAAGTATGCAACTGGTTCAGGCAAACTGACCTATTCCCTCTCAACTGAGTCTCACCTCTTCATAGAATAAACAGACTGATTAGAACTTCCATCCAGGAACTAGAAACTAACAAACAGGTTAATTGGACAAAGGAAGTGAAGTCAGGGTGCAAGATTTGGAGGGGGGGGGGGGCAATAATTTACTGAGAAGCATAAAATAAAAATGTTTTCAGCAAGATCATTATGTAATAAAAAACAAATCTTAATTGTGTGACAGCAATGAAACATTTAGACAATCCAGTGACATGTAATCAGACTGCTGAAGTCTAGAGAATGATTTACACCAGGCCTGGATAAATGCTGTACTATGCAGAAATATGTCTTTCATAAGATATGCAAACCATAGCCTTGGGTAGTTGTACGCTTCTGCCAGCTACAGCCTATAATGGATTGATGCTTTAGTATAGCATAGCCAAGTATTTGACTCCCTCAATTAGTGTTAATAGTAAATATGTAAACCATGTTATCCTTATTACTTTTCTACAACAGCTAATTTCTAATGCTAATTTTTCTCTGTGTTTTGGCTAAGAAATTAGGTATTTTGAATTTGCAAAGCTATTAATTAATGAAATATATTAAGTTCCTCATTCCTTATATAAGTGTTAACTTATGTGGCTAGCCTCCAAGTCATAGAAATTGGCATTTGTGGCCACTCAGATGAATTCTACTTGTGTTCATAAATGACTACCTAGGATATTTTACAGTTGACTGTGTAATTATGAAGCAGTATGATACAGTAATAGCTGTCCCGTGGGCTGCCATTACCTGCATTCCTCCCTGGGTTACCTGTATTCCTCGCAGAATTTTCTGCAGTGGCTGAAGGACTTGACACAGGCCTCACAGCACATCAATCAGCTCTGAACTGGTCTAATCTTCATCTGTCTGTGCATGGATACATCCTGTATATCTGCTTACTGATGTCAAGATTATCACCCACATCATGGAATAATTAGGCCTCTGGACACTGATAGCCATCAAAATGGTCCAGCCATTGAGACATTTGCACACATTGGAGGGGGTGCAGTCCTCTGATGCTGGCTGCATTAATGCTGACTGTGTATTGTGTATCATGTGCAGGGCTCACACTGACAAGCTGTCATACAATAAACACAGGTAATGAAGGAGATTCATCCTGACCCTCATCTGTGAGAGAGGGGAGTGATTTGACCATACCAGTTGCATAATGTCATTATCATCAGTGTCTGCAGACACAATGGCATTAAGCATGCACTGAATCACAGTGTTGGATCCTCTCCCAGTAGAATTTCCAAATGCATTCAGGGAATATACCAGTGTGTTAGAAAGTACCTGTGTGACCAATCACCATGCATCAGACAGACTGCTACATACCATGTATATACATAGCCTTTAAACATCCATGTGCCTTGTTGTGTAGACTGTCTCCATTCCAGGCCCAATATTTCTGGATGACAGAAATAAAGAATGTTATGTCCAAGCAAACTATGCAGATGTACTAGGCAATATTGGAATTACATGTGCCACTATTCACATGGTGCATCCACTACAGACACATGTGTAGTGATATCCTAAGGTTTGGTTCAGGTGTTCTTAGCTAAAGCCCAGTGTTTCTGGGTGACATTAATACAGATGGTCATGTGAATACATCAGGTGGATATATTAGGCAATATCTTACAAGAAGGGCATTGACTACTACTCAACTGGGTCATTACTGACAGGCAGTTGGGCAGTCTTATCTGCCCAGCTGCAGCATCCAATCCTCAACCAGATATTAGTGGTCTTTCAGTACTTCTACTGACGAAGAGAAGGAACTCCTCAGTGTCTTTCAGATGCCACTGAATTTGGAGGTTCATCCCGATTGATCACCCAGACAGTGGATATGCCCTAGGCTTTGGTCTTGGCATGGAAGATCATGTCAGTGACCCTACAACACACATATATAAATGTCTGTCTGTGCTACTCTTGGAATTGATATCCTGTACCAGTTTCTGCAACACCTGGTCAAGGAAGGCCTTGCTAGCTTTAAACTCCTCTAGGATTTTCCTATCATGTATTCACAGGGCAGCAGCACCTCAGTTTCTTGTAACATGAAGTTTTCCAAGTCATAACATTCATTTTGTGTTATGATGCCTCAAGTACACCTGTGAGTATGCATGTGTGTCTGTGTGTGGTCTATATTATATATTCGAAGTTTCAAAACTTCGAACCTCATATTTTCGACAACATATAAGCAAAGGAACTACTACAAGAGTTCGCTTCTGGAGATCCAAATAACGGAATGAGACCAAAAGTGAATATATTCCAAAATACGATATGTTTATTCACAGCCACAAACAATAACGCTTTACACTGGAAATACGTTTTTGAGTGACTTCATGGTTTCTGATGAAGACACTCAAAAAATGTATTTCCAGTGTAAAGTGTTATTGTTTGTGGCTGTGAATAAACATATCGTATTTTGGAATATATTCACTTTTGGTCTCATTCCCTTATTTGGATCTCCAGAAGCGAACTCTTGTAGTGGTTCCTAGTTCTTTTTTTAGTTCGCTTACAACATATAAGCAAAGTTTGAAACATCAAATATAGAAATGTTCCCATTCTGCACCATACGGAGCCGTTGCTTTTCACCTTCTAACTTTTTAAAGTTTGATCATATGGTGTTGACCATATGATATTCAAACTTTAAAAAGTCTAAATAATTAATAGGGACCTGTCTGTGTGTGCATGTGAGTTTGTGTGTGTGTGTGTGTGTGTGTGTGTGTGTGTGTGTGTGTGTGTGTGTGTGTGTGTGTGTGTGTGTGTGTGTGTGTGTGTGTGTGTGTGTGTGTGTGTGAGTGTGTGTGTGTGTGTGTGTGTGTGTGTGTGTGTGTGTGTGTGTGTGTGTGTAGCTGTCCATGCCTAGAAACATTTTCTATGTCACTGTAACAGGTAAAGTCTTGCTTGATGTTGAGCTAACTGTTCTGACACTATGCCACAATGTGGCAGCTGGAGGCACGTGAGTCATGTGTACAGTCCCTTGCACCAGGGCCATCTGTAGAGTGTGGGCATAATCTACTCCAGGCCCAGCATCCACATTAGCCTGCACTGCTCCCTGTATGGCTGTGCAATATTCTGAATACAAACACAGAAGGACTGAGTTTCAGCCTGCCTGCTCCCCATGCTATTCATGGCTGCCCCCCCGCAACAGATCTGCAAGCTATCCTGCCTGATTCTTGTTCTATGGCTGATTGCACACCCCACAAGGACTTCAACCTGTCCTGACTGTACTGTCAGCCCTGGCTGGATGTGCCCTCCTCAACACTGTAAATTCTCCTGCTGTTCCATTTGCTGTTGCTGGTTCCAACCCTCAGGACTGCAAATTATCTTGCCTGTTCTATGTGAACTTTTTTGGGGGGCATACCTGCACATTCTGTCAGACCACTAGCATAGCCACTACAGTAGTAGAACACACAATGCTCAGCTGAGTGGCAAGTGTGTGGCTGCCATAGATCCTGGAGCTGTCACAACAGTAGGATGTGCATAACCAGTAATCCTATTTGTTGTCAATTTTCTTTGTAAGTCACTATTGTGAGGAATACACTTTTTTGCAGTAGTGTGTATCACTCTCCCTCCCATCCTTGAAGTCCAGTCCCCCCATTACCAATTGTCCACCATCTGTCTGTCTGTGTATTTTTGCTTCAATTTTGTGTCAGTTCCACCTCTCTCAGTTTTTGTATGTGATATATGTTTGTGCGTCTTCCCCTGCTGAAGTCCCTATTTAGTCCTTCCTATTCCAACTTCTCAAAGCTTCCTTAACTTTCTATCCTTCTAAAAATAAAAAGTGCATCTGTCCAATAAATAATACCCTCCATCCATTCCCCACACAGTTCTTCCCTCTCCACACAGTTCTTCCCTCCCATTTGTCCTACTGTTTATGCCTCTGCTTGCCCTCCCCCTTCTGACTACCCTATGATTCTCCTTCTATCCCATTTATAAAATAAAAGTAGCTGGCACTTTGTTGTGTAGCCCCTGTGTTGGCTGTCCATTGTACCTGTGCTGCAGATATACAGCACTTTGGTGTACAAGTGAATTTGTATGGCATTGGGCACACTACCTGCATTTTAATGCTCTCAGGTCTTGCATCCATGTGTAGTTTAGACGTCTCATTGCATGTTGACTGCAGTTCTTATGATTGTACAACTTCATTATATAGCACTGTCTCAGGCATGTCTGCCTAATGTTACCACTTATAAATTCCTAATGCTTGTTGAGTTGAGCATCTCATTATGATTCTTTCTGAATACCTGCATGTCTTTTAGACATCAAAATAAAATGTATGCATAGGTACTTTTTTACTCTCCGGGGTGGGGACATGGTGCATTAAAGCAGCATTGACATTTATATAAGAAATTGTGGGTGACATTATGGCTTCTTTAATGAATGGCAATACTACATTCACAAAGCTCACCACTCAGAGTGTTAGCAGCTATAGCAAATAACTTGATATAGTTGTAGCAAAGAGCTTGCTACAGTTACATTTTAGAGAGGAAACCCTATTCTGGTCTTAATTTTTTTATGAAGACTTTTTTAAAACCAAGTTTGAGAAAGTTTTTTTTTTTTTATGGTGTCTGAGGGGGATACTAGATGATCTAGCTACAGCTCTGTTTGTTATTTTATATAGATCATTCACCAATAAACATTTTCCAAATTTCAAAATGATAAAACATATTCAATCATATTCACTGTGCATCAGTTGCATTTTCATTATTCGGGAAAATGATGTTGCAGTATTTTGTTGGACAAGTGGTGCATCTAGCAGAAATGACTAATATCCATTATTAGAAAACATCTCAAATGTGCACTCTACATTTTTGTAAAGAGTTATATTTTTTTATATAACTACAATTCTGAGAGTTTTGCAGAGTAATATTTATATTCATTTGCAAATGATTATATTAAAAAGTCATTAGACATTAGTTGCAGAGCTGGTTTGCAGAAGAATATGAGAAAACTGGAGAGATGGGCAAAGAGATGGCTGCTATGAGTTCATACTACTAAATACATGGATAAATGATTTAATACAAATAATTGTGTTGTGAAGTATGTAATTAATAATGCCATTGTAGACATTTCTGAGATGGGGTTTAATTATAGTGAGGCTAATTAACAGAAATTAGTGTTGTAAAGTTACTAGTAAAGTTAATAGGATTAAACACCTCACACAGAGAGAGTATTCGTGTTTGTGATTGCAGTGAACTGGGTCTGAGTACCAAGCCTGGAGCCGATGATCAGCTAGGGCAAAGACAAAGAACTAAACAGCACTGTCTGATATTCTTTTAAGAGTTACGAAGACGAGGCATGTATCCTCCATGACATCTGAAGGAAACTTGCCAAGAGGTTGTAGCTAATGTTCATACAGGGCATAAGGCTCTAACAGAACTGTAACATGCAGAGTGGGAGTCTGCATCTGCTCAGGAATATCACCGTATTCATACAATGGTGCTGTACAAAACTGCTATGCTATTTAACATTTCTGATTCTATATCTATAACAACCACTTTTTCTCCTGGTGATGAGAATGCAGGTGTCTGTGCCATGGATAGAACTAAACAAATCAACAAAACAAAAAAAAAGGATTTTTGGATTTTAGTTACATATATACTTAAATGTGTGTGCGCATGTGCACATGTGAGTGTTTGTTTATATTTTGTATTTCAGCTCAGTAGTAACCAGTGAAATACTCATAGTCATAAGTTCTTCAGGATTCAGTTGAAGTTTATTTACAATGGAAAAAAAAACAAAAAATGTGACTTAAATGATGTGCTGTTTTAAAACATTACATGCACATTTGTAGAAAATTACATTTTAGGATGGCTGTACTCACATGCAACACATCCCACACAAACAGTCTCTCATTCATACATAACAACTGTTCTAGACTTTCAGGGATATCTCTGATTTTGACTCAAATTCTAGCTCTGTCCTTCATAATTCCTCCTAAAACTGATGACGTTTGAAGAAAAGGTGGTGAATTACACTAAATAAATGAAGACAATAATTAGAATTATAGACTTCTTATACTTCAGGAAATGTATATTAATCTGCATTCTCATATTCTATCATTATATCAAGTTACTACTGCAAACATTTTAAAAGTGTCTCTGATTGTCCCTGATTATTTCTGGATTTGTCCCTGATTCTGTTGAAATTTGTACCTTGATTTTTTGAGAGCAACACTCTCAAAACTGGCATCATAATGTCCAAGGTTCAGAGATACTTCCCTTTGATGCTTCACACAAAAAACAGTACTAGTCCCACAGGCAGAGAAGACTCAACAGCTTCCATTTTGGGAAAGCACTGGTACAACATCCTTCAACTGACCTTCATTTGATGGATAGCAGCTCCACTCAAACATGCTGGTGACTCCTACACAGAAATCCTTCTAGGGCTATAGGTATTTCCTTCCCCTAAAGCTTGAACCTCTCATGAATAGCACACATTTTAGTTTACAACATAGATTCAGACAGGGTTTCCTTACCATCTCCACTCCTACACACACACACACACACACACACACACACACACACACACACACACGTGCACTCACAAACCCACACACACACACACACACACACACACACACACACACACACACACACACACACACACACACACACATATATATATATATATATATATATATATATATATATATATATATATATATAGATGTACATTTGCATTACACTGTGTACATTTCTACAAAAATCAAAACGAGGGCATGACAGCTCAAAGTAAAGCTTGTATTATGACTATTAGGCATGCCAGTGGCCAAAAAATATGTCCTTTGACATGGAAAACTGTTTCAAAATTATACAAATCAAAGTTTTTTTTGGCCAATTTCATCCGTTTAAGCGTAGCACAAACGAGATCGTGCAGAAAATTTTAAAAAATGTAAAAAGACAATTTTATGTGAGAGATTAATATTGCCATTATAGTGGGTAGCATGTAGAATCAAAACAATAGCAGGTAACAGTGGTAGCTAAGGAGATAGGCTCCGGAATAGTGGATAACAAGGGACTAAGGCAGTGGGGTATGCAAATGAGCTAAATTTATTGAATAGCAAAATGAAAGACTGTTGTCTGCATGCACCTAAGCATTTAGGAGCTATAATGTGGTGGTGTAAGCAGGAGAAGCAGCTGACATGAAATGGGGGTGTGTCATGCTCGGTGTAAGCACATTGGAGCTCTGCAGCTCCTATTTACACTCAGCTAAGCACAGCTAAGTAAGGGGGGTGTGTCTAAGGCAACTTAGCTGTGCTTATCTTTGTCAAGAAATGAGGAGTGTGTTCACATCCAGTGGAGGACCTTTTCTGCTCAACAATGTTTACACTTGCTAAAACAGTTTGCACAGCATGCTGCAGGACTTAGAGTGGAAAAAAACAGGAAATAGCAGAAGTGTTTACATCTGAGCAGCAGGTTTGCATGGCGCACCATGGGGCTTAGAAGGGGCAGAAATGGGAAAAAATGGGAAATAGCAGAATAAAGGCACTCAAGTACAAATAATATAGCTGGCAAGTGGAATGTATTATAGTCAGCCAATCACACAGGCAGCCATTCGCAGCACAACAGTATAAAGTATGCAAACACCTTATAGTCTGTTTTTTCCCACAAATGCTGCATCATTGGTGTACACAGTTGGGAATTTTAACTGACAAAATGTTAGAGGCTGCTGTCGCTTTGATACATCAGTAAGTGCTAGACACTGAGGGGAGTAAGGAGGATACTGCTGACAACCGTCCCAGACTGAGGAGGAAGAGAAGAGTGTTCAGACACAGGGTAACCTACCAGGGGCTACATGATTTGGAGATACTAGAGCTCTACAGGGCGGACAGGAACTTACTTCAGCAACTCAGTGAGCTGTGCCGGCCTCACCTCAGACCCAGAGCCAACAAAGAGCAACCCACCCCAGTTGAAACCAAGGTATCTGTAGCCTTAGGAATATTAGCTCCTGGTACCTTCCAAAGACCTACTGGGGACATCATGGGGTTCTCACAGGCATCTGCATCCAGGGTACTCCATCATTTCCTGGATGCTATGCAAGCACATGCTGGTGAGCACATATATTTACCCAGCACCCGTGAGGAGAGGACCAACAATATGTGTCTCTTCCACTGTTTAGCAGACTACCCAGAGGTACTGAATGCCACAGACTGCATGCACGTCCACATCAAGGCACCCCCTGGTGAAAAGGGTAGAGTCTATGTCAACCGCAAGGACCATCACTCCATCTACTGCCAGGTTGTGTGCAATGCCCAGAGCATTATCATGAATATGTGTGCTGGCAGCCCTGGTAGTTATCATGACTCTCACATCTAGCATGCCTCAGCTGTACCGAGTATTTGCCAGGGAGGACATCCCGTATGGCAATCTGGTAGGGGATGCTGGCTATGCACTGGTCCTGTGGATGATGGCATCCATCAGAAATGCGCACACACACACACACACACACACACACACACACACACACACACACACACACACACACACTGAAGAATGCCATAATGAGGCAGACACACAAACCAGGAACATTATAGAGTGTATGATTGTGATGCTCAAGTTATGGTTCCGGTGCACTGACATATCTGGTGGAGTCCTGCAGTACTCTCCACCCACATGTGCACACATGTTCATAGTATGTGCCATGCTACACAATATGATCCTGTGGAAACAGCTGAGGCAGAAACAACACAGGGAAGGGCCACACAGCCCCCCACTATTGCCAAGGCTCCCACAGGCACAGGGGGACTTGGAGGAGGAACCCCATGAGCCTGCTCCTGCAGGCAGACAGAGGCATGACTAGTAAGCCCAGGCCTTGGCAAAGAGGGAATGTATAGCACACACACTGACACTGTAGGGACCCAGGAACTGACACTTCTTTCTGACTCACACACACAGTAAAATGGATGCCACACACATCACACTACCTGTATTTTACCATGTATAGGCTGTGTACTGTGCGCTTCCGACAGAGCCAGCCCTCAAGTACCATCCTCACAACTCCCACAGGCACAAGGTAAGTCAGTCTGCTTAAAAATAAATGAATTGCGTAATACATTCTGGTAGCATAGCTATGGTATTGCTGCATGCATGCAAGGGAATGGGGTGGCCTACCAGGATAGCAGCAGACAACTGACAACTATGTGGGACAACAGGAAATGTCCACTCAATACTGGCTTCCCCAGAGTATGCAGTAGTCCCCTAGGTGACAAACACACACACCCATGTTCCCATACAAATGCAGTAACAATAATGTTTGTAGTGTATTAGCAGCAGAGCACACATTCCCAGGGCTGTCCCAATCAACTTGATAACTTGCCGCATGTCCACAATATGCAAGGCTTAATGAGCTATATATATGTGTGGACAATACTGTCAGTATGTGGCCTGCACACACTACTGGCTGTCGTGTCTTAGTGGTCTAGGTACAGTACTGTGTTTGACAGAGTCCGTGTTCCAAGAAGTGCAGTGCAAACTATTTTGCATGTCAAATACAGCTATGGTAGGAGTTGTACACACTGTCCAGATGTATATATCTGTTACTGCAGGAAAGCTGGACAGGTCAGGGACAGGGGGCCACACATATGGACAGTACACAGCTCAGAGTAACCTACACAGTGCCTGGTATACCCCTCAACTGTACAGACATTTTTGCAGAATATTCAGAGGTTTGCATAATACTGTGGTGGTGGTGCTGCGGTAGCGTTGTCGCCTCACAGTTAGACGTTGCCCATTCAATTCTCAGTTAGAGCGTCTTCTGTGTGGCGACATGCGTGAATGGGCGTTCCTTCATTGAAGGTTGTGCGTTAGGCCCGGCAAGCCAGCACGTAAAAATCTACTGCCAATCATTAGCAGACCGGAGGTCCGCTGTGGCGACCCCTAACTGGGAAAAGCCGAAAGACACAAACAATTCAGAGGTTTGCATAATATTTATGGTCTCTTTATCATGAAATTGTGGTTTTCTGGCAAATCACTGGCAAATCACAAAATACTAAAGTCAGAAAAAAATGGCATACAGTAGTTTCAGACTTCATACCCATTAGGAAAATGCATGCTAATGCAAAACCTGTTATTGTATCACCTTTCTAGGTTTGTAAGGCCAATAGTTAATAATGGTCCCAGTATGTAGGTCTTTATCCAAAAATTACATATGGCATTGTCCAGATGTCTGGGTCTAATAATTCGGGAGGTATGGTGCCTAGTAGAACAGCAGGTACCTGAAGGTCAGTGTACTGCCAGGTTATAAAAGGCTGTCATCTTAGTGTGTCAGTACTGACAATATGTCACTGGCCAACGTCCATACCCCTGGAATGACAGGTTGTCACAGAAGGAGCAAAAGTATGTCTTGTATATCTGTTCTGCTTGTCCTAACAATGCATTTGCCCACCAACTATTTGCAAAACAAGAAAGGGTCATGTCAAAATATCAATGGCAGACAGTGGAGAAGCAGATGTCATACCATAACAGAAAGCAAGCAAATAACAAACTGGTCTTCCAACTGTCTATGTTTGGCAGAACATTATTAACACCCTATTCCCATGTGTGGGTCTTTGTCTGACTCTCATATATGGGCCTGTTCAGATGTCAGTCTGTGATGGTTTGAATGCTAGGCCAACATGTAGCCTCATAATAACATATAGCAACACGGACCATCTGGGACCCACAGCAAATGTAGTGGTGCAATGATGGACAACCTGCTAAATAGGTACAGGCAGAGGTGTGAAGTCCATAACCTTGTGTGTGATGTTACGGCATTAACCCCATAACCTTGTGTGTGATGTTACAGCATTTACCCCAGTCACACCAGAATTACAAATACATAACGGCAGCCACTGTGGCCAAAGTCTGCGACTGGACTACAGAAGGACAAAGAGATACACATAAGGGGAAGGGGAACCACTGGCCAGGCAAATGGAGAATGTGCACACCAGAACAAACTGTGCAGTAACATAGGTGCCATGCAGTGTATGGAGTCAGTAAACATCACCTGCCAATACACAACACACACCAATGTAAGTGGAGGTCCTCAATAAAACAAAAACCCAAACAAAGGACACTTCATAGGCAAAAACACATGAGAACTCCACAAACCTACACACCACAGACCATGCAGAATCCACACACCAGGATCTTGCAAACACTAAGGCCTTACCATACACCCAACATATTACTCATAGAAGACTCCACTAAGAGACACACAGATGTGCCTCTCACCAGGCAGGATAAGGAGAAAGTCACGGTCACTTGTTTGTCAGATGATAATCTGCCATATCACACATGCACTCAAGTCACCCCACAGCAGGTACAGGTATCATTCTGGCCTGGTCCATGGCGGTGTGAATAATGCTAGATCTATTTCCCTGGGCTATAGGAAGACAGACATGATTCAGCTTGCTGAATATGTGTCCCATGCAGGTATGTCCCTAGCCTTAAACAGCAGTCTGCCTTCACCCAGAATGATGGCTCAATACAAACAGAAAATGATTGTCAGTAACACTTGGCTCCCCTCACTGGTGTCATCCCAGGGGGATCCACTGCCTGGCAGCCTGGGAACATATGATCGACAAACTACGCTGCCTTGCTAGAGATGGCCTGAATCTGTCTCACTTGGCCTTCAGGCCTCTGGCAGATGGCCTTGCCTCCCCACATAGTGCCTTTGTAGGGGAAGTCATGGGGTCCATACTACCAACATAGAACACTCAACAAAACTCAAATTAAAAGCCATGCCACTAAATGCTAGGAGTCCAAACAGGAAAATGCACTCATTGCAAGCAGTCATAATCCTGGAAGATGGTGACATTTGTGCACTCACAGAAACCTGGCCCACAGCCAGGAGAGAAATCCATCCTTATCTGATCACTTATCCTATACCACATCCAGACCCCAAAATGTGGGCTGCAAAGCCAAAGGAGGTGGAGTATAAATATATATTAGGCAGACACACACCTCCAGGCTGGTCAAACAGTCTAACACACACATGAGACACTCCAAGTGTATTTCACTGTCAGCAAGACCCCTATGCAAATTATACATAGCTACAGGCCAACATATTCAATTCAGAACACCCACCCCACATATCTTGCCCTCTACAAATATATCAAGATTCCACCCGTCACCCTGATTCTGGTTGACATATATTACCCAAACATTGATTGGGATTCCAAAAATGCCAGAACAGAAATGCAGAGATGCCCCATGTTATCAATGCTACATCCTTAGGACAGCCACTTGATACCCAAACAAAATGTGATACCTATGTTGGACTTGGCAGTAACCAACATGACTGACCAATGCAGCGCCACTACGATATTATCCTCTCTGCAAGATTTGACAGAAAAGCGGTCACCTGTCACATCACTATCTCCCCTGACCCACCTCTAGCCTTGGTAAAAGGAAAATGTCCCACAAGCTGATCACAACCACCAGAGGGATGGTATAAACAGCTGAACAGCCACCTACCCCAGTAGAGGAACAGGCACTAACTTTTGAATGTACGCAAACTATCATGCCAGCATATAGATAGAGATCCATGGAATCAGGAATACCTGACAGGACATCACCATCTGCAAAGGGAGAGTAAACCTGTCCACAAACACATGCAATAACGCAAATGTATACCAAAAGGATAACATTGCTGTCCAGGATTGAGAAGGAGCAGGTGCACAATTGGAAGTAATCACCCCTTAGCCTGAACAAACAAATAAGAGCACCAATGAAATCCACTAAAGGCAACTCTGAGTCCAAAATGCCCACATCTAAGACAGACAATCGTAAGGCCTTCCTCACATATGTCTATATTACCAACGGAAGCTCCCAGATCTGTGCAGAACAGGTGGTCAAGGACACCACAGCCACAAATGCTGTAGATATAGCCACTCTACTGGCTGACAGATTCAGTGGAAATGTCTCCCCTCTGCCCCCTACCAGGAAAGCAGGACATCCCCAGTACCTGAACACCCAGCTCTTATCACTAGGGACCATGGCATCACTGCCCTCTCAAAGTCAAGAGGACAGCCCCCATGGGACCTGAAGGCATCCCAGGCTGCAAGCCACATGAACTCAGGCAGGAACTGGCAGCATCATTACACATCCTACACACCGAAAACATGCGTACTGTCTATGTCACAGCCAAGTGGTGGACAACCACTGTCATTCCTTGACACCAAGGTGGAGTGTTCACTGATCCAGGAAAGGAAAGACCCATTGGCCTAACTAGCCTGATCTGCAAGGCCATGCAATGGATTATCATGGATAACTTTAACAGGGACATTGGCAAAATACAAATACATTACCCTACACAGTCTGCCATCCTCAGGGGAGGTATGTCAGTGAACTCTGGATGACTTCGCTGAGGCAGCCAACCAAGGCATGGATGAGGGAAATATGGTGCACTCTGGCCAACATGACCTGGCCGAAGCCTTACACACCATTGCCCACTTGCCCATAGTACATGAACTCTGTCAACTAGGCAGCAATCCATATGTTACCGGATGAGTATCAAACTGGTTCATTGATAGAACCCACATAATCATAATAGGGGTCACCAGCTCAAGCAGTACACCCGTAATGAGTGGAATACCCCAGGGATCAGTCTGGCGGGGTCTTTGGCATATGGGATATACTTTCCTGAGGTCCAGGCCTAAAACACTGGCTCATGCCTGATCAAGTTGGCAGATGACTGCGAGCTGGGAAAAGTCATCAATACCCAGTGATGTGGACATCCTACAAGAGGGTCTCACCAAAACCAATGCCTGATGCTAGAAACATGGCCTCAAGCTGAATGCCTGCCAATGCATCATCACCCTCTTTGAAGTGACTGACATCCCCACATACTATCACATTGATAACTATGTCCTACATACACAATCAGTACTGAGGCAGTTGGCCACCCAAGTTGATAGCAACCTGATGTTTGAGCACCATGTTGCTCCTGTTGTACAGAAAGCTTCACAGATGGGACAACTCAAATGTAAGGGTATTCCATCCAGGGACAAAGAGGTCATAAGAGCCATGTATGCTAACCTTATGAGGCCAATTATTTTTCTTAATGCCCCCTTTGGCATGTACCTTATAAACCACATGCAGCATCTGAAGAGACCACAGAGGTTCCCAATCGGGAGAATGCAGGACCCCAAACACCTATCCTACACAGATAGGCTAACAGCACTCTCCCTCTACTCAGTTCCATACAGACTCTACTGAGTTGACCCCTGTCTGGCATACAAAGCAATCCAGATCCTACCTTGATGAGACTGTTGCACATCTGGATGTCAAGGCCCACTCGATCAACCTGTAGGCACAGCATCAACCTGGTCTGTGCTATCAGTACGGCTTGTTGGTATGATAGATATGTGTCCCATACACTCCCCCATCTGTGGAATACACTTCCTGTCCACATCAAGCCAAATGCCTCAATACCCCTAGTGATGTGCTCCCTATATAAGTGCATGGAAAACAAAAAATACAGTCCTGTGATTCCACCTGTGTCCCTGCTGGACAGAGGCTCTGTGTGCTGACATGTCTCAACATGGGCTACATTCTCATCTGCATGAGTTATAAGGGCTTCAGGGCCAATAGCCTTCTAACATCATATCAACCTATACAAAACTGTCTGTCAATGGTTCACCACATTACTCTGTACATCTCTGCCACTGACATACCTGGAAGTCACAGTGCTATGTGGAATGTATCACACATATAATGGACATTTCTGCACAGTAGAATGCACTCTGTACCCACACCCATACCTCTCAACCTCTGACTGCAAGACATCTGGACAAGGTCATAAATAAAAGTGGGCCAAAGGCCCAATGATAGGCATGTGTTGTAAATATTGCTCTTACAAACTGAGAAAGTTGATAGAGTAACGGGTTTTGCATTAGCAGGAATTGTCTGAAGGTTATGAAGTCTGAAACACTAATGTCTCATTAATTTGTAACTTCAGTCTTTAATTATTTGCAACTAACTCACCATAAAAACACATGTTTATGTAGACTGGATAAAACTTTTAGACAAACATCTGGACAATCTGCAAAAAACTGTACAGTTGAGAGGAATGCACTAGGATATGACTTTTCAGAAGGAGATCCAAGCCAGTATATCACCAAGTTGCTGGACTGTTTACACAGCTTCATCAGTCAATCAGCTGTAGCCACACCTCTCAACTGGCCAGATTGGGCAAGAATGTCTAAAGTTGGGCTCATAATATTGGTCTGTGCATCATACATCTTGGATTTCTCTGGTAAAGCACTGTGATGATGTGAAGATGTCGGCCACTAGGTAATGACACAATACATTTCAGTGTCAGACATTAGATATGTCAGAAAATGTCTGCAAAAACAAACCCTGTACCTTTAGCAACTTCCTGTTTACTTGTGAGAGGTATGGCTGTAGCACACAAAACCCCAGACCAGAGTACAACTATCTCTGGAATGGAGTCTCACTCTTACTATAGAAGGTAATACTGGACATGCTCCTATACTTAGAGAATCACAGCCCATGTTGCAACCCACATCGGACTATATAACTGTATTCTGTATATATGTCTTTGCATACAGAGAGCTATGTACAATTAACTGTCTCTACATGCACCCATCAGACAGGATTACCCTCAACTAGCTGTAGGTGGCCCTTATGTGATGTATCTGCATCTGTTGTGTGTGATACACAGGCATATATATGGGCAACATACAACAATATGTCAAGCACACACACGGATAGATGTGGGGAAGAGAGAGACAGGCAGTGATAGAGAGAGAGACACACACAGGGAGACACACACACAGAGTGAGTCATACACAGGAGTACCCTGAATGGCATTGAGTGATGTCCTGCTGCAGACAGTGGCATACTGGCCATAACCAGTTGCACGTGCCAACATGAAGGTTAGCACCATTGTGTAATAGTACTGAGGTGGTGATTGTAATATCACATCACCAACCTTTGTGTGTGTGTGTGTGTGTGTGTGTGTGTGTGTGTGTGTGTGTGTGTGTGTGTGTGTGTGTGTGTGTGTCTCTCTCTGTAGGTTTAAGTATTAAGAGGCTGTTCCCATTCAGTACACTTCCCATTGCCCTACTTCACAAGATCTGCTAATGTCATTCATCTTAGAAGTACCATTGGACACTTGTCAGCCCTATAAGCTCTGAAGCACATGCGATAGCTGTATAACATTATAGTACAAATAACTAAATAGGTAGGGGTTCTAATCTCAGTCCTGGCAAATGTAAGTGTGTGTGTGTGTGTGTGTGTGTGTGTGTGTGTGTGTGTGTGTGTGTGTGTGTGTGTGTGTGTGTGTGTGTGTGAGAGGGTGTTTGGTTATTTGTAGGTGAAACAGTTTTAGGGCATTCCCACCCAGTACACTTACCAGTGCCCTACTTTAGCAGTTCTGCTGATGTCATTCTCCTTAGAAGTACCATTGGACAGCCCTCAGCCCTTTAAGCAACATGTTACATGTAAAAACTACGTAACAATATAGCACAAATAACTACCTAGCCAGGGGTTCTACTCTCATTCTGGCAAATGTGTACGTGCATTTGTAAGTGTGCATGTTCGTAGGGTAATGTATTCTGATGCCCTTCCCACCCAGTATATTTCCCACTGCCATACTTTACAAGGGCTCTTGATGTAATTCACCATAGATGTACCTTAGTAAACTGTTAAATCCTATAAGCTCCATGGCAAGTGTGATAACTGTATAAAATTGTAGTACACATAACTAGATAGGTAAGGGTTCTAAACTAAATACTGGCAACTGTGATAGTGTGTGTGTGTGTGTGTGTGTGTGTGTGTGTGTGTGTGTGTGTGTGTGTGTGTGTGTGTGTGTGTGTGTGTGTGTGTGTGTGTGTGTCTGTGTGAAAATTATATCCTCCCTGTGTGTTTAGGTGAGAATCATATCTTCTGGGGGGGGTGGGTTATACCATTTGGAGGCATATACCACCCAGTGCACTTCCCATTGTCCTACATTACAAGGCCTGCTGATGTCATTCACCTTAGATGTGTCTGTGTACACTTGTCAGCCTTCCAAACCCTGTGGCATGTGCAATAACTGCATAATACCACAGTACCAACAATTAGATAGGTAGGGGTTCTAATCTCAATGCTGACAACTATAGTAGTGTCTGTGTGAAGCATACCCCCTGTGCCTGTTGTGTGTGTATATTATACTGTTTTAAGGCCTGTTGACCCCCTACCCATGACATTACTTTAAATAGCCTGTTAATGGCATCTGCCTCACATGCACCATGTAACACTATATAACCCATACCAGTCATCTGTACAGATGTACATGGAATATCCAGATGTTTGTAACCTATACATGGTCTTTGTCCTCTAACAATGAGCATTCCTGTGATATCATTGCCATATATGTCACCGTTACCGTAGTGAAACACATCCCAGCTTCAGAGATCGTACCTGATTGATACATCATACTGATACAAAGTCTGTCACTCTATCACTTATCCAGGTTTAAAGGAGCAGTAGATAAGACCAATCACTATTTCTTGTGGGTTATCCCACCATCCATGAAGGCATTCACAAGATTAGTTGTTATAAGAAGTTGTGTGTTATGTCCCAGGCATATAATCTATGTGGAGCATGTCATATGTACGTAGCACTATAGTACATACAAGTGGACACATAGGATTACTAATATGTCTATTGGTGACTGTATATGTGTTTCTGTGTGCACAGCCCCTGTGACTGTCTTTACTGTGTGTATGTGATGGCTATACCATTTTGTGTGCCTCTTCCACCCTGTGAACTCTCCCATTGCCAACCTAGTTTCAGCCCATACAGATGTCATCCACCTTACAAGCACAGTTACACAGTTTCTAACACAAAGCCACTGTGGTGCATGCAATGGTTGTATCACTGCGTATGGTACATAACTAGATGGGTAGGTCAGCTTCTCTGAGAAGTGTCTCCTCCATGTGCATGGGTTTCAATGCATGTCCCCATGCAGCAGTGTGTGTGTGTCAGATGGCTCTACCATGTTAAGGGCCTATGAACCCACCATTGGCAATCCTAACAGCCCCTGCAATTGTCACCCACTTGAATAGTAGTGGCAGACACTGCAACACTAAATTACCTCTGTGGTATTTGTGTTATGTATCTAGTGCTACCATTCATAAGACTGTGCAGGTAGGGGCTGTGCTCAGCCCTTCAATAGCTGCCCCATGTACTGGACTATGACTTTGTATGCACTACCAGTATGAGAGGCCAGACATGAATATGAGATAGCAGACACACATGCTGGTGATTGTCAGGTTAGTCTAACACAGGCTGAGCCAGTTAGCTACCCATCTGGTAACATACAGGTTGATGCCTAGCTGTGTAAGCTTATGTATCATGGCCATCTGGGGATTATTGTCAGAGGTTTGGGCTAGGTGAAGGTAGGCAGTGTGCACCATCTTCCACTCATCCTTGTGTTTATTGTCCACTTAAAAGAAGTCAACCAAGTTTAACAGGCCTAATCTCCCTTTGACAATACTACACTATGTGGGCTCAAGCATTTTGAGGTTACTGATGTCTCTGTTTATAAAGTCCTTGATATTGCCTTCCATGCCTTTGCAGATCAAGCTAGTTAGGCTGATGTGCATATGATTGGCTGGGCCAGTGGATTGCTCCACCTTTGTGTATAGGGATGGCAGTGGCTGTCCTCTGTGCAGATGGGATGACACTGGTGCTCAGGCTTTGGTTGACTACAGTGTGTAATGGAGCTGAGAGCTCATGTGAGTTCATGTAGGATGCAGCCAGGGATGGTATCAGGCCTATGGAGACTTCAGTTTGTTGCCTTTGAGAGGGCATTACAGACCTGCTTCCTGATGATGAGGAGAGTGGGGCAGTTGCTGTGCATGTCCATGTGCACCTATGGGGGGACAGGGGGGATGTTTACACTTAACCTGTCTGCAGCAGGTTGGCTATATCTATGCTGTATGTGTATGTTATGTTACTGACCACCACTACAGAGCAGACTAAAGAAAGTTCACTGAAAAACTAGTAATCCCAAGGCAAACACTCCACCAAGCAGCAATGACACCAATGTAGTTCAGTAAATCTTTTATTTAGCGCTTTCGTCAGGTAAAATGACTTCTTCAGAATACGAACGGTATAATGCCTTACTTGCAAGACCTCTGAAGGAAATACACATCTCAAGGTACCAAGGCACTGTATCCATGAACAAATAAATAACAATAATGAAAACGTAAGTATAGACAGGCTTTTTACTTCCTACAGAGTGACTCTCTAGAGGGTCACTCTGTAGGAGGTAAAAAGCCTGTCTATACCTACGTTTTCATTTTTGTTATTTATTTGTGGATACAGTACATTGGTAAATTGAGATGTGTATTTCCTTTGGAGGTCTTGCAAGTAAGGCATTATACCGTTCGTATTCTGAAGAAGTCATTTACCTGACAGCTAAATAAGATTGACTGAATTACATTGGTGTCATTGCTGCCTGGTGGAGTGTTTGCTTTGGGATTACCTCTACAGCACAGATTTGGGTGTTGCCTATGGGACTGCAGACATGTGAGGATGGCCTTGTGATTGGCCTTGGTGGATGTGTCCAATTTGAACTCAAAGTTAGCCTTAGGGTAATCACCTGTAAACTTATTTGCTTGTTCAGACAAAGGTGACATTGCTTCCAATTTGGCACCTGCTCCTTCATGGCCATGTCCAGCAATTATTTCCATTTATTATGGAATATGTGTATTACTGTTGTCCACCACAGAGATTTACTCTACCTTGAGGGAGATGATTTTGTCCTGTCAGGTATTGCTGAGTCCATACAGTTATGTAGATGCTCACATAGTATTGTTGTGTAGGCTTGGACACTACTGCTAGTTCCAACTGACAGGACAGTGGCTATAAAGCTACTTATACCTGTTCTGAGGAGATTTATAGTCAGTTTTAGAAAGTGTTTTTTGTTTGACCCTGACAAGAGGGGGACACAGGGGATGGTGACGTCAACAGTGATGGCTATGTAGTCAGATCTTTCCAAGGAGGATGACACTGTAGGAGCGCTACAGTGGCTACTTATGTTGGTTAGGAGCTGGTACAGGATATTTCCACATGTTGTAGGGGTGTTGACCAGCTGATCCAATGCATTGACATTGACAAAGCTGAGGAATCTTTGTGCATTCATGTTCAGGTAGAATAGGTCATGCATACTATGGTTGGGTAGCTAAAGTCACCCAGGAGCAGGGTAGAAGGTTCAATCCTGACATATTCAAGCAAGTCCAGATAGGTGTAGTATCCAGAGTCATGGTTGTAGGTCTGTAACTACCTATGATTTGAATAGGTGTTTTGTCAGCAGTTAACTGCACTTGGGCTGTCTCCCATGCATCATACTGTTTGGCCAGCCAGGAGGTTTGTATGTGTATGATACTGTTTAAAACTCCACCTCCTTTGGCTTTGCAGGCCTCTATTTGGGGTCTAAAAGTATGGTAGGATGAGTAATCTGGCAAGGTTAGTGTGCTCTCCACAGCTGTGAACCTAGTTGCAGTGGCTGGACAAATGTCAGCATCCTCCAGGACAAGGTACGCTTGCAGTGACATTAGTTTCATGCTAGAACTCCTAGATCTGGCTAGAGCAAGACATCTGGACAAAGGCATACATGAATGGTGGGCAAAGGCCAGAAAACAGTGACACTATAAATCTAGCAGCAACCCACTTAGTTGCCAGAAAAGACAGTATCACATTCACAGGAATACTCCACAGGATATGACATCTGACATTCAAATGTATGTTATTATGTTATGACCAGTCTTTACTGGGTTGTCAGTGATTCGCCAGGCAATACACAACAGTATGAGGCAATGACTACCATGAGGCAAACGTGGTCAGTTTGCAAAACTCTAGACAGTTGAAAGATATGACCTCAGTATATATAACATACAGTTCAGCACCTCTGCGTTAGTTGTTTACTATGCACATATCCTATATAGGTCTCTTAAATTTGTAAGATAAGCATATGCATGAAGCTAGGCGATGCTAACAGATGGTTAAGTCCTCTTAACTTCGCTTAGCGGTGCTGATTCTTGCATATACCCACACTAATTTTAAATAAAGAAAAGTAAAAAAGGGTGATAGGAAAGTGGTGAAATAGGGGCAAGCAGGGAGTAAAATATTAGGTAAAGCAGCTAGGGATATGCAGGATGGGTCTAGGAAAGGACCATAGCTCTACATTTCTTCTGCAGCAACAGCTGTGACTGATGTAGCAAATGTGGAATTTACAGCCTCAAACCCCACAGGGAGAGGTGCTGGCAACATACATTTGTAGAGTAATTTGGTTGTAGATTGATTTACAGCACTCGACATGGTGGCAAAATGTAGAGCTATGTATGTGGCAATGTTTTTTGTGGGACAGATGCCCTTTTTTTTAGGTGAGAGTGAGATGTTGGGGAAGGGCTGTAGGTATAATTGGGGAGGTAAGTTGGGTAGTATAGGTTGCATTTGCAGACACACAAGACACACAAGACAGCAGATAGGGGCAGTATATGACACATGAGGGGGTAAACATGTTGGCCAGGGAGGGTGGTTGGGAATCAGAGGCCCATGAGCTCCCAAATGGATACAGTGAGACTGAGGTCACCACCCATAGGCAGTCTCCACTGCACCTTCATGTCCACAAAGATGGCTGTACTGGGGGCTGGACAACAGGGGCAGCCTGCCCCTCCAGGTGCACCAGGCGGCCCTGTATCTGGTGCAGCTGTCCATATCCAACTCAGAGCAGATGATGCTGTGTACCATATCCTGGAACATATTGTGGGTGATGGGCTCCTCTCCACGCCCATGCCCAGGGTGGGGACAGGCCCCATCCCACTAAGGTGGTTCCATCTAAAGGTGGGGCAGGACCAGCAGGTGAGGATTTTCCAGTTTGGGTCCCAAATATGCTGGGGCCCAGTGCCATAGCCAGATGAGGTGGGACAGGCGACTCCGCTGTGATTGGCCTTCCCAAACATGCTATGATGTTGTGGTTTTCCAAGATATATTGGTTAGTCATGAACAAAACATTTCAAAATTAATTATAACAGCATGCATGGGTGTTCCAATTAACCCAAACCAACAGATTTGAAACAGTTGCATAGCAAACAGAACACATGCATAAATGGAACAACAGTAAGCGTTTTAACAGCTTTCAAGTTACATTGATGGCAACCGGCTATCAATAATGGTATTTGAACAAGGTATGCTAATATGAAACAAATACATGAACAGTAATAGAACACGTGTCCCAACAATAGGTTTTGAGAACAACATACCTGTAGTATATGAATAATAATTATTGATGCAGATGAGGGGTGTGGGGAGAGAAAACAGTTCATTAACAACTTTATAGGTTTCTATTTTTTCACAACACTACTGCTTAATACTCTGCAGGTCTGCCTTCACTTTACATCTACCTATGGCCCATAGCTTCTGTAGTACATATATACCTGTTAGACTGTCAATCTGTAATGGTACAGGGCAGACTGGGAGAACTATGGCTACATTACTGGAGGGGGCTTGTACATGTCAGGTTTACATACTTGACAAAGAAGGGGTACCCTGCACTGATATTGTGTGAGTCTGCTATTGGCATAATTCACCTGGATTCCTATATGTGTCCAAGGTGATTGGCAGCTGTGACTACTAGCCATGACAGTGTGACACCTGAAAGACATGTATCAGGAAGAGTGCATGGTGTATGTACCTATCCTGCTGTCATTTGCAGGCATGAGGTTGGACAGTTGGATACCTTGTATTGGTATACCCTTCATATAGCTACTACAAACATTTATTTACCTGTATGACCTGTGGAGAACATATATGTTACCACTATCTGACTGTTTCTATAATTATTCAAGATTCCTTGAGTGTATATATGCAGACATCTCATTACCACATCATGGATTCAAACTGTGTCTGTGTGTTCAAAAATTAACAACAAGGCTATTTCTCATCACACTGAGCTACTAGGGAACTGTTGCTGCTTGTTTGACTGTTTTCTGCCTAATACTCTGTGAGTTAGACAATCTGACCTTGTAATCCTGAGATTCCTGCATGACAGATAGTGTACTGTGTATTAATCCTTTGAAATAATACAGTCTGGAAAACAAAGGTTAACACAAGGCAATGCAGCAGGGGACACACTATAACACATTAATCATTACTATTCATGGTTCCGATCTTAGTGCATAACATATGTCATGTTTCATTTATATGTTGTTTTACAGCTCCACAATCTACTGTTTTGCGTAATAGCTGGCTCTCAGAACAACCTCAGTTAATTCATGCTATCAAAGCCATATTTGCGGTGAAGAACCTGTACCCATTCTATTTCTACAACAACATACCAGAGTAAACACAGCAATTGGTGGTTTAGGTCTTTATTTTTCTTATATGACTCAGTGGTTTACTACTGCATATCCTGTAGATCAATATTAGTCTGGAAAACTTTTACTTAATCGTTAGACACAGAACACACTATACCTACTGGCAGTTAACAATTTACTCCTTCTTATTTATTTCACTATATACTGCAAGGTAGATCTGTACTCACCAGTCTGTCAGTGCAGCCTTGTCAGTCTGCCGGGATGGGCCTCAGCATTGTTAGCCCTTTCCAATGCAGCTGTAGGGGGAGAAAACAAATATTATGCACACCTATCTATCACATACTCAGCCTAGGATTTGGTACAGCTATGGATGAGATACTTACAAACTACTGGAGCATTCTGTGCCCATACATCTTGGATCCACTGGGCCAAGAGCTCTCCCTTTCTCTGCTTTAGGTTGGCATAATGATGCCGTACCTGCTCACCAGTTCAAGGGATTCCAGTGGCACTAGTGAGGCCATGTGCCAGATGGTTCCAGGCTTCCTCTTTGCAGTGAGAGCCCTGGTACTGCCCTTGCAGCAGTCTGACATCATGGTTTTCTATGAGGAGCCCAACCATGACCCTGGACTCCTGAATGCCCCAGCACTGCACCTAAAAACCTACTCCCACTACAGTGCCAGGCATGGTTCCTGCAGAGATCGGACTACAACAGGTTATGGCTGTATTCTAACCTGTGTGGTTTAAATAAGGCCATATTCCCACCCTATGCTGTCACTGGACCATTTTGAAAATGTTAAGCTCAGCTAAGCAGTAAGCAAATCCCCTAAGATTAGTTGAACAATACTTAAAGGGATAAATGCTGAGCAATGCTTCAGTGTGCAAATCCACTCAGCTGGGCTGACTGCTGCTTAGAATTTACATTTAAGCAATGCATAGCTGAGCACTGCTTAGCATTGCTCAGTCTTCATTTTAAAAAATATCAGAATTGTAGTTTAATTGATCATTACTGACATATTATTAAGTGTATATGATTTACTGTACATGACGTCCCCCTATGTGATTTCATGAGATTACCTTGGGGTGTGACTATACTGTATGGAACACTTGTGTATACATGGGTGATTTCACATGTTATATGCACTCACATTTCCATTTTGAACCAGCTACATTACCCTGAGTAACAAATATCAATTACTACATAATTTAACATAAAAAATTAATTTTAACAATGCTTTCTCATGTAAAAATAAAGTGCCTCTCTTGGTACTCAAACCGTGAACTCCTGTATGCAAAGTCAGGACTCTAACCACTACTCTATCTCATCAGTAAGAATTGTAGCTATACATTTGTATTTAGCTCCTACGAGATGTTTAAGCAATGCTGAGCAGAGTGCTGTAAAATGTAACCCTGCTCAGCTATGCTTAATCATAACTTAGAAAGAAAAAAAATAATAACAGCACTTTAATTAGATGTATCAATACTACTTGTAAGTCATGTTTGGTAATGCACTACCTGTCATTCTATCAACTGTCTAAGTCTGTATGGGACATATCAGGATTAAAGTCACTACATAATAGCATACATTTCAGTTTCAGACTTTTAATCCTTCCCTACAGGTTGTTATGTTAATACAAACCCTGTTCCTCTATCAACCTTCTAAGTGTGTAAGGGCAATATTTATGATCTGTCCCTATTTGTCCCCCCATCATTTTAGGCTTTGGCCATTTTTTGCTCTAAGAGGTTGAGACATGTTAATGGTGCTGTACGGTACTTTCTCATTGCAGGGGGTGAGTGGCAGGTGCTGTCACACACCCCCTGCATTGCTTCCAATTTAAACTCCTGCTTTCAGTGTCCATGGACACTGAAAGCAGTTAGAAAGTGCCGTACGGCACTTTGACAATGCAAGGGGTGTGTGACAGGCCCTCCATTGCTTCCTTCCTAAATACCTGCTTTCAGTGTCTGAGGACACTGAAAGCAGTTTGAAAGTGCCATACAGCACTTTGACAATGCAGGGGAGTGTGTGACAGTACCTGTCACACACTCCCTCCATTGCTTACTATTTACATTTCCTGCGTTCAGTGTCTGCAGACACTGAAAGCACTTAGAAAGTGCTGTACGGCACTTTCAGAGTGCATGGGGCATGTTGGATGTATGAGGACTACTAAAACACGACCCCTGCACTCAGTAGTGTTCGTGTCTACTAAGTCGTTATCAGCAGCGTGCCTTCATGAATATGTAAGGCGTGCTGCTGTTAAGGCTATGCGGAAATGGATGCTATTCACTCCGTGCAGGAATAACACTATTCCTTCACGGAGTTTATTGAATCCTGGGGTATATCTATCTGTCTATAGATAGGTAGAGTTAAACATATGCACACACACACACACACACACACACACACACACACACACACACACACACATATACACACATGCACACTCACACATATGCATATACACATACACACACACACATGCATGTACATGCACATACACACACACTCACTACACAAACTATACTATTAATTTGTTTTGTATTGTTTTAAGTCTGCAAAATTTTGTATCCTAGAAAGTCTTATCTTCTTTGGCACATACATTATGGCATTCAAACACTTAAACACGTGCATATTAATGTAATATTTCATAAATATCTCAGTGAGGACTTGAATTTTACATAACAAGTATTGCATAACTATACAAGCAAATGTATACTGGCAGATGCCAATTAAACTCCCATTGTTCTATCATACTGCCATTAAGAAAATAAGATTGCCATCAAAGTCAAATAAATTGTTTTAGAGTATTGACATTCAGTATCTAGCCAAGTATTCATTTTCCCTATAATGTATTTTTTTTCTTCTGAACTCCTCATGTATCTAAAAGTGGCAGTTCCACCATAATATTGCCACTGTTTCATGCTTCAAAGATATAGTTGATTAAGACCAAACCTCCAGTCCTATCCAGGTTGTTTTGTTTACAAAAAATGTCCAAGAAATTTGATTTGAAAGTGAACCTCATGGGACATTTTCTTGACAACTATTTTGAGAGCATATATCAACTGCTGGTTATGATTATAGACCCAGTCATACTGCCTTGCAATACAGAGGATTTTTGAGGTTCCCCCTATGTGTTACTACTGCTTTAAAGCACATAAGTATAACAACTTTTAAAGCTATTTATTGACTAGAGGTGAACAACTTTTCTAACTACCCTTGTTTAAATAGTTGTGATGCATTTATTAACTGTAATTCTTACAGTATTATATGTTATATTCAGCTTCTTACCAGTTTTTAGAAGATTTATTGATTGATTTTTTAGAATGTATTTTATAACGTATAATAATTAGCTTATGAATTTATATAATTCAATATATGAACAATTTCAGAGTAAAAAAACAAGCTATAATAAACTTGCAGTGTATGGAGTGCTGTGATTACACTCTGATATTTTGAAAAAAAACAAATCATTTAAGCACTAGAGTGGCACCAGATCCTACCTTAACAAATGCTACATACCCCCTGTTTAATTTTTCAAGATCAGGTCCCACACTATACAGTAAAATCTGTCATTACTGACCAGTCAATGACAGAGGCAGAATAAACAATTTGATTCTGTCTGTTGTCCATATTAATGAGTCACTTCCTGTTATAAACTTAGAAAGTAGCTAGAATAAATGGATATGTGTTTGCCTCCATTTTGCCTGAAGGATAAGAACTATGAATCTCAAATTCAGGGATGCAATTTTTGCTTGAGTCATAAACAGAACATGCTGGCTTGACAAATACATGTCTCAAAGGATCCCTATGCTCTAGAATAGGCTCCTCATCCATGTGAAGCAGAGTCCATTCCTAGCCCTATTCAAATGTAAACTTGACCATTGGATGGGAAATTTTAAGTTCATACCTAGGCTGGCCCCCGTGTTTCTTATAGACAGAGACTAACAGCAAACATTCCCTAAATAACACTGGATGAGAAATTGTAAATTCACCAGTGGGCTGGCCCAATGTCTCCTATAGACAGAATCCGACAGTAAACATTCCTTTAATAAAGTACCCTCCCAACATAAATTTTTAGCAATCCTCTAACTAGCATGCCCCTCCTAACATATGCTTCCAATTTAGACGCACTGGTGCTCATTAGTATACTATATACTAATGAACTTATGAGCCTATATTACAGAATGAGTAAGATTATTTCAAAGATTTACATAGTTTTTCAACTAAAAGTAATTGTTTACTTACTTTGCCATAGTTCTCATATTTAAAGACAATATTAGCATGCTTATTTGCTAAGGTCATTGCAAAGTATTCCTTATCCATTAGATACTTTATAGTTCTTCATATCCCATTATGCTAGTTTTTTTATCTTTTTATCAGATTGCTGCTATTTTTATTCATATATTTTCAGTTATCAACAACTGTTGGCTGCCCTAGTTACTTGCATATGTAATTATTTCATTTTTATAGCTTAGATTTATGACAGTTGCTTAAAAGTTTTTCAGAAGAAAAATACTTCTACATCTGTCCTTTGTTTTCCTTATTGTTCAGATGCAAACATTGAAATCTTTGACCTTTCTTTACTAGGCTTACCATTTGCTTACAACCTTTCTTTTATTTTGACAGGCAGAAAATGAGACATTTGTTGTTTCATTAAAGACAGCTGTGATAGCGCCTTTTTTTTTTTCTTGCTACTTTGAGCACTGTAAGTGACTTTATAACATAAGGATCATATCTTGCAAGTGGACTCTGAGGGTAAAATAGTCATGTTTGTGAAATTTGCAGAATTTATCCAAACAGGCCTACTCTATCCTTTTGGCTATATCCAGACCACTATTTTACTATAAGCCTTCCTGGCCAACCAGTGTCAGCAATGTGAAAAAAAAAAATAAGCCCCTAGTGGCAGAGGGAAGTTTTCAGCTGCAAGGTAATGACCAACAGCCCTCATTTCTTTTAAAGTAACTTCACATATGAGCATTTGTTTGAAAAAACACATGCTAATTCATCAGTTAACAGAGGAGCCAACATGCAATGTGTCCGAAAAGACAGGGATATTTAGATAAAAAGAATTATAACAAATATATGTGAATGGATATTTTGTACAACTCAAAGAAAATAGAAGACATGTTAACTTTTGGTAAAGATAGAAAACATAGTACATTGCTTAATTTAGAAACTTGAGTTTATGGTAACCCGAATGTAAATTCCTAGAAGAAATTTCAAAATTATTTTCCTCAACTTCGTACTATGATCTCTTTATATTTATGTGTGCTCTAAAAAGAAAATGTGTTTGCCATTAGTGTTTGTTCAAGTCAATTGAAACCTGCTTATATGTAATTATGGAAATTGATTTAATCCTGTTGTTTAATACTAGTAATTCAGGTGTTGTTACTGACTCTCCTCTTTCTGTTTTTGCTTCAGCCTTCTTAACTGGGTTTAATATTACCTGTTTCTTGACCTTCAATAATTTGCTTTCTGCTTTTTTTTTCAGAATTTGCAATATTCTTCTTTTCAATCATCACTTTAACAGAGCGCTCAAACATTTTAAATGATAACTATTTACTACTGTCCTTCTTAACTATTTTTATGTGTAGATTCAAATTAATTATAACAAAATCAGGCCTAAGCCAACCTCTTATTGTACTGTAACACATGAAATTGCACAAGCTGCAATGCACATTACTTAATGTACTATTAAAAGTGCATTAGTATATAAATATGCATAGAATGAGAGTGGGAGTCCTACTGTAATGTCAAACCTGGAAGATCACTGGCAGACAGTCATAACAGATAAAAGTGAAAAGGTGAATGCTAGTTTTTATTTTCACTTCCAAGTTTGTGTGATTTTACACTTGGCATAGACTTATATACTATATCTCTCAACTTCTTTAAGCAAGAAATCTAGACAAAGCCATAAATAGTGGGGAGAAAAAAGCCCCAAAATAGGGACAATTTTTAATATTGGTCTTACAAACTTAGAAAGTTGATAGAATAAGAGGTTATGCATTAGCATGGATTTTTCTGAATAGTATGAAGTCTGAAATTCAAATGTCTGGCATTATTTTCTAAATTAAATCTTCAATGATTTGCTAGAAAACCACAATTTTATGAAAAATGGACCAAAAATATGAGGCACAAATTTGGACATTCTGTGAAAATCTGTACAGTTGAGAGGTATGTGACATACATATATATGTGCATGTATGCATGGGTGCACATACAGTATATATATATATATATATATATATATATATATATATATATATATATGGGTCTAGTTCAGAAGATCAACCTTTCAAAAAGTTGAGACCATCTGAGAGACATTTTGAAAATTTGAGTTGTTTGTACTGAGATAGCAACACAGTGGGGATCAGAGAATTTCTCATTTTCGTGACTATAGTGTGATCTAAGACTTTGGATATATAATTAGCAGAGTATAGTTTGGGTGCAGGGGGGGCTTGCACCCCTGTAAAAATACTGTTTCTGGTGTATGTCTTTTTGCCAACTTTTCAAAACCTCGATCATATAGTCACTATAGTGCTTTCCCCCCTGCTTACACTCGGTGGAAAGTGTTATGATGTATGTTGTTTAAACTCAGTATATGTATGATATGTATTTTCAATGTTTTGAGTTTCAGTGTTTTGAATTTTCAGTGTTTTGAAGTTTCAGTGTTTTGGTCTTCTATATTATGAAGTTTTGTCATTTTCAGTGTTTTGAGTTTTCAGTGTTATGAAGTGAATCCATATATAGATATATATATATATATATATATATATATATATATATATATATAATATGCATATAAATATATATTTGTATGTGCATAAGTACACACACATTTTTATATATATATATATATATATATATATATATATATATATATATATATATACACACACACACACACACACACACACACACACACACACACATTGTTTATTATTATTTTAACTGCATGAGAATACAATAAACATGTTGAGGTATTAGAAAATTATTACTGATTTTGATTGTTCACTTCCTTTCTTTAGGTAATTCCTTTTTCAGATGTATCTAGGTGTTCTTTTTCTGATATCACATGAAGTGCTAAGTATTCTCATATGTTTTTCTGTCTGTAAGTGGGCTTCTGTGTCATAAAGGGTGATATTTTAAATCAATAGTTTCTGGAAGATGCTGTTAATTTTCTTGTTTCAATTCCTTTAGTGGAGAAGGGCTCAGAGGTTCCTTGTACCAGTTTAATTCTTGTAGTTTCTTTCCTTTGCAGAAGTGGCTGAGTATATGTGAGACTGAAATGTGACCCACTTATATAAGTAAGAATTCATCAGAAATGTCACACACCATTTTGCTCTCCTGCACCAGCATTAGGAAATTTCTGTCCTTCCTTCTTCTTTGTCTATCGTAAATGTTCCCTAGATAGTCTGTGTGTGCTCTCTTTCTCCCTCCTTGTCTTTGCAATCAATTCTCTTTCTTTAGCCTGAGTATCAGCTTGGTTTAAACAAACAAAATATCCAAATATATAACAAAATAAGTGCCACAGGGGTACCAGTATGTTGGAGTTCTACAACTAAACAGTTTGTAGGGAAGCAGCACAACTACATCTTGTGAAGTACAATGATTTCATGCAGTCCTCTGTTAAAATAAGAGAAAACGTATGTCAGCCATATTCATAAGCTCTGCACCACACATTTTGTCAAAAATTGCAGTTTACCTGTATGTTTACAATACTCAGGTATCTCTGGATACATTCATTATCACTTCAGTATTACCATTATCTTAATTTACCCAGAAAATTATGTCATCATTTCAAATTAAGAATACTGCCAATTAGTATCCAAACTACAATTTTTAATAGGTATCTGTGACAACCTGACATATTCCATTTTTTTTCATTTATTAAAGACTCACTAGGCCAATGCCTCTTGTGAATCCTAAGAGTAATACTTAAAGTGACTTGCTCGGAGTCACAGGGTAGTCAAATGTTGTCTGAAGGAATCGACTCATGAACCACAGAATGCAGCTAATGAGTAACTCATAGCCTTACAGCTCTCCACTAAACTGCAAGACTAAATTAAACCACTTTGTTGTCTTTGTTCAAATTCAGCAAACCGAAAAAAAAATGTTTCTACCCTAGGTTTGCCTTTTGAATATTAAGTTTTTGCATGTATTGTAACACACATTCCTACAGCAACATCTGAGTGACATGATAAGCAATTTGTGCTCCTGTTTATTTTTGAAGCATGTCACTATAATTGCTACTTTGACGAATGTTTTGCCCATTTGATTATGTGTAGTATTACACCTTAAATGCTGTAAAACATGCATTGTAAGATTTTAATGTCACATTTCTTAAATCTAAATTTTAGATATTAGCCAAGAAAGCTTGCTCCTTCTTTGATCTTGTTCAGCCATAAGAAATGTATGGGTAAGCATACCATCTGTAGAGACAAGTATAGTGCGGCCCACCATCAACACCATCACCCTCCCTTTTCCCATTTTCTATGCGAGGTTGAGGGTTTCATGCCAACTGTTGTCACTTCTTTTGATTCAGTGCCATTCTTCTACCTTCGTTGACAGACAGTTATATAATGCAGCCATCACTTTGCTGGACATCTCTGTTTCCTCTTGCCATCTTCCTGTCTTTCATAAATCTTTTTCAACAAATCGTTTTATACTTTACTGCACATGCCCAAACAACTGTACTCTGTTCTTTTTTACCTTCTCTGCCCCTGGCATAACTTTGGCTTCTGATGTCACTGTTTCTTTATCTGTCCCACAGTGTGCATCTTAATACTCATCTCAAGGATGTCAACTCCATCACCTTTAGCTTTTATGTCTGTTCTACCTTTACTAACCTATGTTTCTGTACCATGCAGAACTACAGGTCATACCACTGTTTTATACACCTAACTTTTCAGCTTCTTTTGCATTCTTCTATCACACACACATTAACCCTGACACTCTGTGCCACTTGACTGTAGCCCATTTGATTCCTTCTTTGACTACCCTTCTCATCATCCACCCCTCAAAGATATGTGTAGCTGTGTACCTGTTTCACTATTTTCCTGTGTATCTCAATTTTCAGCTTCTTCTGATTTCCCCAATTTGTTGTCATGACAGCTATCTTTCCTGTGTTCAGTTTCACCTCATGTGCTTTCAATTTTGCATTCCATTGCCCTAGCATTTGCTGAAGTTATTGTTCAGAGTCTGTCAGTAATGCCATATCATCTGCATACAGCAGATCGGTTGATCTGTTCCCCTGATCTGTTTGCTAATGTAGTCCATCACAAGTATGAACAGCACTGGTCTTTGAGCTGAATCCTGATGCACACTCATTCCCACTGGCAACTTCACTATGAGTCCAAGCACTGATCGTACATGAGAAAATGGGTCCTTGTACATAGCCTGCACTGATTATACCAATGTTTTTGGGACATCTATCCACCACAGGACTACCCAAATCATTTTGGGACCTCATCATATGCTTTCTCTGAATCTAGAACTGTCCATTTGGACTCTTTCCTCATGTCTAGCTTCTTCACCACTATCTTTCTCACTGCAAACATTGAGTCAGTTGTGCTGAATTCTGATCTGAATCTGAACTGCTTATCTCCCATCTTACATTATACTATGTTGCATATTCATTTATCAGTCACCCTCTCCAGAACTTCCATGCAGTGTGGCAGGACTATGATACCTCTAAAGTGCCCGCAGTTGTAAAGTTTACCTTTATTCATGTACATTGTCTCTAGAATGCTTATTCTCCAGTCTTCTAGGAAGTATCTTTCTTTCCATACTGGAATGAGTACCCACAGGAGCCCTTTCTTCCCTAACTCACCCAATATCCTAATCATGTCTGACAGGATCTAATATGAGCCTGCTGCTTCCCCTTACTTATTTCTTATTGATGTTGTTCTTACTTGTCCTAGCTGAGTTCTTCTTCCTCTTTCATGTTAGACTGTGTATGGGACAGTAAAGCCTCTGTTGTTTTTTTCATTCAGAAGCTTCAGGAAGTCTTCTCTCCATCTGCCTCTCTTGTCCTGTGGACTGCTGGGGTGTTTTTACTCTTATCCTTTATGACCAGTTCCTGATGAATGTCTTCTTTATCTTTCTGTTTTGCATTGCAGCCTTTTAGAGTTTGTCTGTGTCATCTGCTGAATCAATTTCCAGAAGCTGGTAGAGTGCCTTCGATGCCTTGTTCTTTGTTATTTGACTGCTCTCTTTGCCTTAGCATCTTTCTTAACCTGGCCTTTCCTTTGTATTTCCAATCTTCAATAACTTGTCAGACTTCTGCATTCCACCACATACTTTCCTTGTGTATGTTATTTCCATACCTGGCTCTGCATATCTCTTCTGCAGTCTTCACACATGCTGTTTTCAAACACTGCCATTCTCATTTCTCTTCTTTCTGAAGTAATAGAGGCCTGAGTGTTTCCTTGAACTCTCAGGCTTTATCTTCAGTCAACATCCAGGTTTTCAACCAAGTCCCTGTTGACCTTAGATCCTTCCCAGACCAATGCTTACAGCTGATTGTGGTCTACAGTGGTTTATGCTGTAGACTGACTGTTTCAATGGTGATGACTTTACAATCTCTGATTCTATACTAATGCCCTTTCCTTACAAGGAGGAAGTCTGGCTAAATTGCATATTGTGGCTGTCTCTCTTGCTGAACTATGTGTTGGCCACCATCAAGCCATTTGTCAGACAAAAGTACAAAATGTCAAGTCCTTCTTTATTCCTGTTGCCCACCCATGTGGACTCAGGCAGTCTTCATATCCTGCTCTATCAGTTCTAATATGAACATTCAGGTCCTCCGTTATCAACAGAAACTCAGTCCTGAGGTCACTCTTTTCCTTGCCATCACAACCTTGATATGGTGCATAGGTTGACATTATGAACAGTGCCCAGTCTTTATACAGGGTTGTGATTGCCATGACTTTATAATTAATTCTGATGACGTCCTTATCTTTCTTCAGAAGTCTATCACCACAATTCCCAAACCATTTCTGGATTGTCCTCTCCTTGAGCAGTAGACTCTGGAACTCAGATCAAGTGGCTTTGAAACTCTGCCCTTCTACATTGTCTCCCGGATACACAGACAGTCTCCTTACTATTATGCCATCCAATTTCAAGTTGTATTGTGTCAGTGAACCTATGTTCAGTGTAGCAATCCATAGTTCATATTTGTCAGGTTTTTTAGTTTTACATCCAGTCTTTGCTCAACAAAGATATCCCATTTAACCTTGGTTGAACAACTGGATGCCAGCCAGTAGCTAATTGGCCTAGGGTAGCTGGGCTGTAGTATGGGCACACACTGGCCAATAGTGGCATATTGACCTCTCTCATCATTAGCATTGGTTTGTGGTATAGTGACCATTTACAGGTAATTTTACAGTGTCAAGTAGTTACGTCATGACATGACACACAGTATGTGATCCATGCTCCCCTACCTACAGAATTCTCTACACCACAGATGATGTTCAAAGTGAGTGGCCTACAAAACTTTGCTACTGACAGGTGTTGCATACGTTATGTACTGTTGCCCACAACTCCTTTCAGTTTTAGCCAGGTCTGAGGTTGAAACATTCAGCATATTTTTTTTCTCAGTAGGCAAAACCCCACAGAGATACCTGGGGAGAACATGAACGGCACTGGCCAAAGGACAAGATCAAACCCTGTACCTTGTGCTTGGGAGCCAAAGACCTTAACATTATGTCATCCATGTTTACTGTCAGCAAGTCACTGCAGTAATGGATGTTAATATACAAATATCTGTAACTGATGGGGCCAATTGAGTCATCCATGTAAGTATTATACTCTCTCTCTGCATGGATGACTCAATGGGCCCCTCAATTACAGATATTTGTACATTAACATCCATTACAAATACAAATATCTGTAACTGAGGGGCCCATTGTGTCATCCATGCAAGTATTATACTGTCTCTGCAGAGAAAAATGATGATAGAAACATTGCTGTATGCACTACAAGTATTGTATCTGCCTGTTATCTTTACTTGCTATTGTGGTCACCAGGTTAGATTACTCAGAACTGATACTGCATGTACTGTAGCACTCTGTACTAGGAACCTTTTGGAGAGACTGTGCTAGGGTAATACCAGAGGGCTATATTGGATGTGGTCAGACTGATGAAAAATGTCTGCAGTTCAAAAATAAATCAATAAACAAGTTCTAGAATAAATAACGCTTGCATGCTTGTTTATCTGTACCTCTCCTACCCTATTATATGCAGACAGTGGTACTGGGGTCTGTCCTTATTGCTGAGGATAACTTGCATCACCTGCATTTATTTTTTATTTATTTAACACTTGTTTACCAGGAAAGTCGGACTGGGACAAAACCCATTTTCAGCAGAGACCCCAGGAGAAAGACTCCAGGCACATGTCTTTCAAATGTGGGAGGAAACTGGAGGAAAACCACGCAAACACAGGTAGGACATGCAGCCTCTGCATAGAAGGCAGCCCAGCCAAGAATCAAACTGGAGAACCTCTTGCTGTGAGGTGACAATGCTAACTGCTGCACTACTGTGCTGCCCATGAATTCCAGCTACTGGATGTCCATCTGCTCACTAGCATCACTACTAAGTACCCTTTTCAATCATAGCTTAACCACACTTTGTTCCTGCAGCATGGAGAACAGCTACAGTTATTCCCCCTCCACAAAGGTGCCCTAGCAACAGACCCAGGGAAATACAGACCTGTAAGCCTGACCAGCTTCATCTCTAAAGCCATGGGACATATCATTATGTACCTCATAAATAAAGACATAGGTGACTTCCAAACCCTGGATCCTACCCAATTCGGCTTCATGAAGGGCAGATCCTGCACCTGTTAAATCTGGTGGATTTCTTTGAAAGTGTGACCAAGGGCATTGATAAGGGCAAATCTGTGCACAAGGCATACCTCAATTTGGTAAAGGCTTTTGACACAATCCCACTTTCAGGCATTACTGATAAAATTAGCAAACTGAATGAAAACCCCTTTGTTGTAAGATGGGTTGCCACCTGGCTCACAAACCGATCACACACTATCAAAGTTGATGACTCCACATCAACCAGTAGACCTGTTACCAGTTGGGTGCCACAGGGGTCAGTGCTGAGGCCTCTACTGTTTGGTATGTACTTCTCAGAAGCTCAGGTGAAAACTAAAGGGTTGTGGCTGACCAAGTATACAGACAATTGCAAACTAGCTGCAATCATTGAACCCCCAAATTATGTCAGCATACTCCAGGATGGTCTCAGCCAGACTAGAGACTGGTGTATTAGTAATGGTCTCAAACTGAATGTAAAGAAATGCATCATCATTCCCTTTGGCACAAACAATGTCCCTTCACATTATCAAATCAATAACAATACCCTAAGTACCCATGAAGTGGTAAGGGACCTGGGATCACAGGTTGACCACAACCTTAACTTTGACCACCACATGTCTACCATTGTAAGGAAAACTTTCCACGTAGCTCAGTTGATTAGTAAAGGCATCACCTGAAGAGCAAAAGAAGTTATAAAACCCCTATACTCGGCACTTATCTAGCCCATAATTGAGTATAACACCCCATTTAGTTTGTACCGTACTAAGCAGCTACAGCAATCAGAAAGACCTCAGATGTTTCTAACAAAAAAGATCAAGAGCCTCCAGCATGTGTCTTACATGGACCAACTAAAATCCTTGTCACTACACTATGTATCATATAGACTTCTTAGAGGAGACTTATGCCTGGCCTATAGAGCAACCCAAGACCCAAACATAATGAACTTACTGCATATCTGTAAATCAAATGGGACTCTCTTATTCAATATCTTTACCAACAATCTCTACCACTCCTGCCCACACTCCAGCCTGATTCAATATGCTGACGACTCTACTATTATCTCCACTTCTGACTCTCTTCCCCACCTACTCACCCTCACTCAAGAATCTCTACACTCTGTCAAAAAAATGGCTCACTGCTAACAAACTCCTACTTAACCCTAACAAAACTAAACTCCTACACTTCTTGCCCAAAACTCTCCAACATCTAAAATGTACCTTCTCTATCTCCTCTCTAAACAACACTTCCATCAAAGTGGAATCACATACTAAACTCCATGGGGTTTACATAGATGATGAACTCAAATTTGACATCCATATCAATTACTGTATAAAAAAGATGCAGCAAAAACTGGGACTACTGTACAGAAACAAAAAACTCCTTATTCCTGATGCTAAACAGTCCCTAGCTCAAGCCTACCTACTTCCCACCCTACTTTATGCTGCCCCAGTATTTACCCACCTACAAAAGACCCTGATTTCCAGACTCAAACTCACCTACAATAAAATATCTCGATTCACCAGTACCCTCCCTTATTGTTCACACCACTGCCTTGCCTTAAAAAAACTTCAACACCAACACCTCTTGCCACGGCTCCACCCGATCCATTCCATCCTTCACCAACCCCTAGCTTGTCCATCGGTGACTAATCTTATCTCCCTTTATATCCCTAAGTGTGACCTACGTAGCTTTGACCAACTCTTACTAAATATCACAAAACCCAACAAATCCATTGGTAAGACACTTTACAGTAATTCTGTCACCTCTGCCTGGAACAACCTTCCTCTCTAACTATGCAAAACAGACAACATCCACAGCTTTAAAACAGCACTAAAGGAATTCTTGTAGTCCTCCTGGATCTGCTCTTGCAATGACGTCTCCTGAACATCTAAACCACACTTCCTCTCCCACAAACTGCCCTCCTTTCTTTCTTGTCTCCTATCTCAGCCACTCCTTTAGAATATCCTAGTCACATAATTACTTAATTCTATGACTGTCCTACTAACTTATCTATCCTTTACTTTGTTTTGGTCCCTTATTTAGTTGCTATTTTCATTTCTATCCATATTGAATTTACATGCATATCTCGTACCTCTCTAGAGTTATATTATGTATATCTATGTATATTGACTAAGAGTAATGGCTAAACACTTCCTTCCTCTATTTTGTTGAATTTTTCACAGTATTGTATAAATTCCTCCTGTACTGCAAAAATCTTCTTTTTTTGTTGTTTTTGTAAACAGTGTATTTGGAGCTTTTCTCCTCGGGCCTCTGCTGAAAAAGGGCAGCTTGCCGAACCAGACTAACCCGGTTACAAATGTCAAATAAAATACTAAATAAATAAATAAAAATAGAGCTACCTGTTCCAGGGATGTAAATATGGCCTGTGACTTAAATAGGACATGCTGGAGAGACAGATTTATCTCTCAGCAACTGCTATGTCTTTGGATCAGGCTACCAATTCATGTGAAACAGAGCACCTCTATGACACTGTTCAAGAGGAACCTGGATGAGTAGATGGTGCAACGTAAGTTCTTACCAGGGATAGCACCCACAACCCTCCTTGACATAGGAAGTCATCACTAAATTCAGTCTTGGATATTGACTAGTACCTCCATGGTACTACATTACTGTGGTGGTGGTGCTGCGCTAGCATTGTCGCCTCACAGTAAGACGCTGTCCAGTTCGATTCTCAGCTGGAGTGTCTTCTGCATGGAGACATGTGTGAATGGGTGCACCTTTGTTGAAGGTTGTGCATCAGAGCTGGCAACTCGGCATGTAAAAATCTACTGCTAATCATTAGTGGACCAGAGTTCTGCTGTGGCGACCCCTAACTGGGAAAAGCCGAAAGACACAACCAACAACAACCTCCATGGTACTACATTGGGTTCTATATATATATATATATATATATATATATATATATATATCCTAGTAATCTTGTTTGAGCCTATGATCCTATGACTTTTCAAGTTGTATTGTAACTTCCATAGCTTTCCTGGATGCCATCCATGTTTTCCCTTTTAAGTAACACAGTTTACCAACTATGGTACATACATGAACAGGGCATACATTTCCATGCTGTCAGACACACAGACGTGCACAGAAATGCATGTACACACACACACACACACACACACACACACACACACACACACACACACACACACACACACACACACACACACACACCCACACATGCACACACATGCAAACAAGCATTCAAAAGAAGGAACCATACACTGACCCTCAAATACCCATCCACTCACACACTGGCCATATCCTCCTTCTCTATACACACAGGCCCTGACAGTGCTGTGAACAAACTCAATGTTGCCTCTATTTCCATGGATTGTTAACCTGTGCAGGCTACACTTGTGCCATTTCCCCTAAAAACACCCCCTCCCCCCACTGCAATACATAACCACACTCCACTACCTAACAAAGTATACATAAAGCATTTTTCTATGCTGATTTTTTTTGGTAATTTCTGTAGAATGGAGAGTATTGCTTCTGTACTATGCAAGCATCATGAAGAAACTGTGCATTGGACTACCTATGGGTCCAATTTTCCATTGGATCTGCCCTCAACAACCACATTTGAATATGGAGCCAAAGCTCTCACTGCCCATTATGAAGTTATGCTTCCAAGCAACAAGGGCCTTTGCCTAGTATGCAAGGTATTCTGCACAACTCTGCATAGTAGTCAGTTTGCATTAAAAACGTATTTCTGAATTTATTTTTCAAACTGTGAAAATACATTCTTTCACAATGATTATGAGTGATGTTACTTGTTTTACTTATGAAATCAGTGTACGTGATATACAAGCAATAAAAAAGTCATGTATCCCTTGTGCAAATCTCAGTATGAATTCACTGGAAAATATTAGCAGCACTGCCATATAACCATCTGAAGCAACATGTTCAGTTGAACCAAAAAGTACAGTTTTGTACCTACCAGAAATGTAGATGTTCGAGTGTTCACACTGCTGCAGTCATTACACTTGGATTATCCTGCCGTCAGGTGGTCCCGCAGTCAGCCAGAGTTCCAAAGTCTTGGTCCGGCGTCGGTTGGTGTCGCTTCTTCCCTGACGTCAGTGTGCTAGGGGTATATAAGATGCATCCGACGCCATTTTCTTCAGTTTTTCTTGCCCCAGATGTCAGCTGCCCCCAAGTAGGTAGGCAATACATATTGCTAATAAAACATATATATAAAATAAAAAAAATACCTTCAGTTACAAGCAAATACACCACAAAGGTTGTATAGGATAGAAAGGTATAGATAAGTCCAGCTGGGACAGAGGGGATGGAGGGAGGGTAACCTGGACTGCAGCAGTGTGAACACTCAAACATCTACATTTATGGTAGGTACAAAACTGTACTATGTTCATTGTGTTATACTGCTGCAGTCATTACACTTGGGTAGAATCCCAAAGCTAAGGCTGGGTGGCTGGTCTGTAAAGAGCTAGGATTGGCTATGAGGCCCTGCAGAACTGCAGTGGCAAATCCTACTCTGGATTTAGAGTAAAGAGGCAAGTGGTAATGCTTGGTAAAGGTGTGCACTGAACTCCAAGTTGCAGCCTCCAAAATTTCCTTGGTTGGTACTCCTCTGAGAAAGGCTGTTAAAGTGGCTGTTGCTCTGGTAGAATGCTCTGGTAGAATGTTATAGGGGACTCTATTGTCCAGCACACTGACGTCCCGCTCACCAGACTAAACAAGGAGAAGGTCACTGTAAGCTGCCTGTCAGGTGCCAGGATCTGCCACATAACACAAGCACTCAGGTCACTCCAAAGCAAGTACAAGTATGACTCTGTCATTGTCCATGCTGGTGTGAAGGACCTGAGAAGTACCTCCCTGGACTATAAGAAAAGAGACATAGAGGAGCTCTCTGACCATGTAGCCCAGGCTGGTATGACCCTGACCTTGAGTAGCATCTTGCCCTCACCAAGAATGATGCCACTGTATAAAGACAAAATGATCAGTTTCAACAATTGGCTAAAGTATTGGTGTCATTCAAAGGGGATCCAGTGTCTGTCAGCCTGGGATGACATGCTCGACAAGCCACGTTGCTTCGCTAGGGACGGCTTGCACCTGTCACCCTTAGGCTTTCATATACTGGCCAAGGCTCTTGCCACCCCCATAGTGCCTTTTTTAGGCAAGGCTCAAAGGACAAACCCATCTCCATAGACAACCCAAGGATAAAAAAACTAAAGGTAATGCTACTCAATGCCAGAAGTTTAAACCTCAAGATGCACGCACTCGAGGCTCTCCTCAGTATGGAGAAAATTGATGTCTGTGCAGTAACAGAAACCTGGTTCAAGGCTCCTGAGAGCACCCCAGCACTACCAGGTTATAACTCATACCATGTGTTTCGGCCCCAAAACTCGGACCAAAGCACAAAAGGAGGGGGAGTATCTATATTCATCAAAGATACCTACACCTCCAGGTTAGTGGCACTGCACGAAGCATCAGAAACCATCCATGTGCAACTAACAGCGGGCAAAACTGCCTTTCAGTTTGTAGCCTGCTACAGAACACCCTCCCTATTACAGGAACCCCACTTGGCATTCCTGAGAACACTGGAGAATATGAAGGTCTCTCCAAACGCTTTGTTATTGGGTGACTTCAACTACCCAAACATTGACTGGGAAAACTACTCAAGCCCAAACACCCTCGCCCAATGGTTCCTTGAATTTATAAACTCTAACGCAATGGAACAACTAGTCACCACTCCCACAAGAGGGAACAACATATTGGAGCTGGTCATCACCAACATGGGGACTCTATGTTCCACACCAGAGGTAAACCCCTCATTGGTAAGATCAGACCATAAACAAATTTCCCTGGACATCCATATCCCGTCCCCACCCCCAGCCAAGGAAATCACTGTAAAGAATTTCTCAAAAGCCAACTTTGCACTTCTCAAGACTGAGGTGGAATCCTTCAAAGCCCCTGGGCCAGAGAATAATACAGTCCAATCCGCAGAATCCTTTACAAATGCATTCTATGAGCACCTGCAGGAATGCATGGATTGCGCTATCCCAAATAAAACCAAGACTCACTCTTCCAAAAACAGGAGACCGGTCTGGTGGACCCCGGCCATAAATAAGCTATACAACAGAAGGAGGAAGCTACTACATGACAGAGCAAAATCCCAAAAAGGGAAGGCATCTCTGATCAGTATTAGCAAGAAACTTTGATCCCTCATAAAATCATCAAAGGCCAGTTTCAAAAGAAAAATTGCCCTAGACACTAAAGATAATCACAAGGCCTTCTTTAGTTATGTCATGAACATGGGCGGAAACTCCCCGATATGCTCTGAATTGTTGGATAACGATACAAAATATACCGAACCTACAGACATAGCCAACATCCTGGCAGACAGATTCAGCGCAAACTTCTCCCCCCCTTCCCCCCCAAAGGAGCAAATGCCTATCCCAACTGAATGTAACCTCCCTGACATCACAGATGCACAGGTGAAAGCTTCCCTCTCCAAAGCAAAAAACACAGCATCTATGGGACCGGATGCTGTCCCAGGCTGTGTCTTACACGAGCTCCAAGAAGAACTGAACCCTCACATTAAGTCAATGTTCAAACTTAGCCTTACTACAGGATATGTACCCAAAGAATGGCGTACAGCTACAGTGGTCCCACTCCACAAAGGTGGTGCCACAACGGACCCCGGAAACTATCGCCCCATAAGCCTGACTAGTCTGGTCTGTAAAGTTATAGAGCGTATTATCATGGAACTCATAAACAAAGACATTGGGAGCCTCCAGACACTGGACCCTACCCAATTTGGCTTTGTTAAGTGCAGATCTTGCCTCTTAAACCTAGTTGATTTCTTTGAAACAGTTACCAAAGCCATAGATGAGGGCAAGGTAGTCCACACAGCCTACCTCGACCTTGCAAAAGCCTTTGACACAATACCCCACTCGGGCATCATAAATAAGCTTACCAGCTTAAATATCAACCCCTATATCACAAGATGGATTGCAAACTGGCTCAGAGATAGAACCCACATGGTCAGAATTGCAGGTGCCATGTCCGAATCCAAACCAGTTACAAGTGGCATCCCACAGGGCTCAGTTCTGGGACCTCTCTTGTTCGGTATATACTTCTCTGAGGTTCAGGCTAACACGGGGGGATTATGGCTGACAAAGTTCGCAGATGACTGCAAACTGGGGGTCATAATCGAATCTCCAGCTGACACAAGCATCCTCCAAAAGGGTCTCACAGAGATGGATGCTTGGTGCCAGAGCCACGGCCTCAAGCTAAATGCTAAAAAGTGCATAGTCATCCCCTTTGGAAAAAACAAGGTGCCCACAAATTACCACATAGGTGGTAATCCATTAAGTACAGAAGAATTAATTAGAGATTTGGGGACCAAAATAGATAGTAATCTCTCCTTTGATAATCATGTTGCCAAAGTGGTTAGAAAGACCTTCTATATAGCCCACCTTATCACGAAAGGGTTCGCATCTAGATCAAGAGAGGTCATTGTGCCCCTCTACTCATCACTCATCAGGCTCATAATTGAATACAATGCCCCTTTTGGGATGTACCTTACCCGACACCTGCAGCAACTGGAGAGACCCCAAAAGTACCTCACCAAGAGGATCATGGGCTACAAACAGATGTCCTATGCAGCTCGACTAAAGAAACTCTAGCTCTACTCAGTTGCTTACCGCCTACTCAGAGGCGATCTATGCCTGACGTACAAAGCCATGTCAAACCCAGAATTAATGGACATGTTCCACCTCAAAAAATCCAAGTCCCTTAGAGCTACATGCTCCAGGGACCTAAACCTCAGCACAAAAATAAATAGGACATGCTGGAGGGACAGATTCATTTCCCAGAGGCTCCCCTCACTCTGGAATAGAATCCCAATTCATGTTAGACCTAGCCCCTCGCTGACCCTCTTCAAGCGAAATCTGGACGCGTGGATGGGAAATCGCAAATTCACCCCTGGGATCTCTTCTGTGTCCCTGCTAGACAGAGGCACAGTAAATTAATCTTAAAAGGGTACCTTCTGTGACCTACTTTACAGAGGCACAGTAGGCTAATCTAATAGGGAGGCGGAAGCCAAATACACTCTGGCTAGGCTTATAAATGGCCTAGGGCAGATAGCCTAGTATCTACCTATGAACCTATGAACCTATGTGGCCTAATATTATTAGGGACTGATTTCCCATGCTGTGTGTAGCAGTAACGAATACAGTGTGCTATCCATTTGGAGATAGTCTGCTTTGAGATAGCCTTGCCCTGTGATCCTGCAGCATATGCTACAAACAGTTGCTCAGTTTTCCTGAAAGCTTTTGTTTTGTCCAAGTAGAAGCATAGCTGCCTGTGTATGTCCAAAGAGTGCAGAAGTTTCTCCCCTTTATTCTGGAGGTTTGGATAAAAAATAGGCAAATTGATGGTTTGGTTAAGAGCCACACTAGATACCACCTTTGGCATAAAGGTAGAGTTTGTCCTTAAAGAAACCCTGTCCTCATGAAAAATTATAAAAGGTTCCACTGCCATTAATGCCTGTAGCTCTGAGACTCTTCGTGCTGAAGTTACTGCCAGGAGCAGAGCTGTTTTCCATGATAAAAATTTTAGATTGGCTGTATTGGCTGGCTCAAAAGGTGGCAGGGTCAGTTTTTCCAAAACAAAATTGAGGTCCCAAGTTGGTGTTGGTGCTCTCCAGGGTGGTCTTATGTTTTTAGCCCCTCTGAGGTACTGCTTTAGCAAGAGATGAGAGAATAAAGGAGGATCCATGTTGTAATGTGCTGAAATGGCAGAGGCATGGATCTTAATTGATGAGAAGGATAGGCCTTTGTCCAGCATCTCAGTTAAGTATTGTAAAATCTGAGGAATGTTTGGAACAAGAGGGTCAAGGCTTTGAGCCTGGTTCCAGGCGCAGAATCTCTTCCATTTTTCTGAGTAAGATTTCCTGGTGATAGGCCTCCTGGCCTCCAAAATGACATCCATAACAGCTTTTGAGAGAGGTGTTGCCTGTTTGACTAATGAATCTGCCATGCAGCCAGGTTTATGGTTTTGAGCTGACCGTGCAGGATCTGATTGTTTTGTTGAGTCAGAAGGTGTGAAATTTGAGGCAAAATCCATGATGGGCCTTGAGCTAAGTTCTTTAAGATTGGGTACCAATGCTGGCGTGGCCAGTCTAGAGCAATCAGGATCATCTGTGGTTTTTCTTGTCTGGCTTTTAGGAGTACTTTTGAAAAGAGAGGCAGTGGTGGGAAAGCATAAACTTTTAGGCTTTTCCAGCTGAATGAGAGAGCATCCACTTTCCATGCTTGTGTGTGATAAGTCCTTGTGCAGAATATATGTAGTTGGCAATTCAGTGGGGAGGCAAAAAGATCTATGTCTGGGCATCCCCATTTTTGCGTTACCATGCTGAAGATTTGAGGATTCAGTTTCCATTCGTGAGGGTCCATGATATTTCTGCTTAGATCGTCTGCCAGAGTATTTTTCTTTCTTGGCAGGAATTGTGCTTGCAGATGAACTTGATAAGTTAGAGCTGTGTTCCACAAGGTCATGGCTTGTCTGCATAGGGGATAAGAATGAGTGCCCCCTTGCTTGTTTATGTACCATGTTACTGTGGTGTTGTCTGTCTTTAATAATAAATGTCCTGGATGCAGAAGGTCCTTGAAAGCTGTTAGGGCATTTTGAACAGCCAACATCTCTTTTTGATTGATGTGAAGATGCATTTGGTCTGTGGTCCACTTGCCCTGAATACATTTTCCTGCCATGTGTGCTCCCCAGGCGTAGTCCTAAGCATCTGTTGTTAGTGTCTGCCTGGCTGTGGGTAGAGTGAAAGGCTGACCCTTGTTGAGGTGACATGCCTGTGCCCACCATCAAAACTCCTGTTGTAGGAAGGGAATTATTGGTATTACTGCTTCTAAACTGTGAGAGTGCTGAGTCCAAACACTTTTTAGTTACCATTGCAATTTCCTCATATGCAGTCTGGCATATGGAATTAATAGTATGCAGGATGCCACGAATCCCAGGGCCTGCAGAATTTTTCTTGCAGGGAGATGGGACTTTTTTGCCAGTGATTGAAAATATTGAGTCAGTTGTCCTTGTTTGTCTGGCGTGAGATAAGCCATTTGGGCCGTTGTATTTAAGCTGGCACCTAAGGAATATTATCTGTTGTGAGAGCGCTAGTTTTGACTTATTTTTGTTTACTGTGTACCCTAGAGAAATTAGCAACCTTTTTACAAACTCCAGATGCTTTAGAAGAATGTCCTTTGTCTCTGCTTGAATGAGGCAGTCGTCCAGGTATGGATATATTTGAATTCCTTTTTGTCTGCAAAATGCAATTACTGGTGTCAGGCACTTTGTAAAGACCCTGGGCACAGTAGATAAGCCAAAGGGCAGTGCAGAGAATTGGTAGTGCATTGTACCAGCTTTGAATCTGAGGTATCTTCTGCAATTTTGTCTGATAGGGACATGCAGGTATGCCTCTTTGATGTCCAGAGTAACAAGCCAAGCCTTCTTGCCCAGCATGGGAAGAAGCTGCTGTAGTGTCAACATTTTGAATTTTGGAACATCCAGGTAAGTATTTAGAGTTGAAAGGTCTAGTATGGGTCTCCAGGCTTTGTCCTTTCTGGGGACCAGGAAAAGTCTTGAGTAAAATCTTTGTCCTTGTTCCTGCTGTGGTACTTTTTGAATAGCTCTCATGTCCATGAGGGCTGATATTTGTTTTTGAGCCTTTGCCCATTGATTTTGTGGCAGGTTTGGCATTCCGTTTAGCCTTGGTAAAGTGTGACAGTGGAACATGTAATCTTGAGACACAATATTCAGAACCCATTTGTCTTGGGTGATTGTTTGCCAATTTTGATAAAAAAGTGCTAGTTTTCCCCCTAAGGGTGCTGCCAAAAGGGAAGTGCTTGGTGTACAAAGGGGGAAGTCATTGGGACTGTTTCCTGTATGATTGAGATTTGTCCTCACCTCCTTTTGGGGTTGAGGTACCCCACTGTCATTGTCTGTTAGAGCCTTGAGGTTGAGATCTGCCTCTTGGGTGTCTGTATCTGCCTCTCTGTGGCCTGTCTGACACTGGAAAGGACCAATTCTTTGTAGGCAAATTTCTGCTAAATCAAGGTGGCTGTATCTGTAAGAAATCTTTGACTGTTTGCATCGATTTAGCTTTCTCCTCCATTTTCTTTAACACTGCTTCTGCCTTAACACCAAACAATGTATCATGCTGTAAAGGAGCATCCAATAATTTTGCCTTAACATGATCAGGTAAACTCTGTTCTTTTAACCAAGCATGTCTTCGAATCACAGAACCTGTAACTGTGGCTCTACAAGAGGCCTCTAAAGAATCAAAACCACATTGCAGAGCATGTTTTTCCACCTGTTCAACTGCATGCAATAATCCCTGCATTTCTTTATAGTGAGGAGCTTCTGAGCTTGCAAGCATTTTCTGTTTTAACTGAGCCATTAAATATTGTTGGTACTTAAGCATGTGAAACTGGCAATTTAAAGCTCTTACTGCTAAAGTTGCAGAAGTGTACACTTTCTTCCCCCATCTATCCAATGCTCTAGAATCTCTGTCAGAGGGGACTGGATTTTTTGCAATGGAAGTCTTAACCCCTTTGGGACCCTGTGAAATAGTTTCTGGATCAGCAGAAGGGTTTTTATAAAGAAACTTGTGAGAGTCAGGGACTCTATAATACCTATCTGGCTTGGCTGGTGCAGGGGGCAAAGAATCAGGAGATAAGCTGGATTCAGAGAACACATCATCCACAATATCTAACACAGGCAGAATAGCCAGGGGCCTGTGCTGAGGCAATTAAAGGAAGTCCCTGAGCCTTTTCTTGGATTCTGAATAATCCTGACTTTCCCAATGGAAATGCTCCCTCAATGGTATGTAAAGTTTCCCCAAAAGAATAATCCTCAGGAGGAGAGGCTGAAGGGATAGATTCTTCAGCATCAGAGTCCTCAAAGGGGGAAAGAGAGTATCCCTGGTCTGAAGAGGAATCAGAGGAAATGGAAACCTGATCAGAGGAATCATAGTCTGTATCCTGCCTAGGTCTTTTCTCAGGAGGGGGATGGGAACCCCTGATTAGAGTAATGAGGTCTTCGGCCATTTTAAGCATCTGTTTCTTAGGCATGGAGGACTGTCCAGGAGAATGCTGTAATTGCTTCTTTGTCTTTAATGGTGTTTTTGTCTTGGCTGTTGCTTTAATGGTAAGTTGTGAAGGTCTGAAAACACCCTCAGAAGCCGATGCCTGCTCAGCGGCTCCAGACCCATCTGAGGGATTAGTTTCTGTAGGTCCAATACCTTGAGTTTCCAGAGGCCTAGTTGTCTCCATGTGGGAGTCGGAGGCGGCCTGTGGCTCTGAGGTAGCGGGTGTCAGAGGCTGCGAAAGCGCCTCACTGAGAACCGGCTAACCAGCAACTGGCCTAGAAGAGGCTTCGTCGTCAGTTTTGGACCTCGGATGCCTGTCTTTATCCTTGTCTTTGTGTTTTTTCAGAATTGCGGTTGTTGGCTGATCTGATGGCATAGTATAATTGAACCTTCAGCCAAAGTAGTGCAAGGCAAAATCAAAACGTCATTTTATAGTGCGTTTGTTAAATCTAGCACAAAACTGACAACTAGTGACGTCGTGATCAGGGCCTAGGCATGGAATACAGTAAGAGTGGAAGTCCTTATGAGGTATTTGCTTCCCACAAGAAATACAATTATTAACTTTTTCTGACATCGGTCTGTGGCAAAAATAAAAGTTTCCCGAACGGGGTACTTAGCTTTATTGAAGACTTTAGATCTGAAATTCGACTTCAAAAATCTCAGGAGTCGGCCGACCGGCATTTGCGAACTGCTTTTGCTTTGGGTACCGCGCGGCAAGAAAGACTGAAGAAAATGGCGTCGGATGCATCTTATATACCCCTGGTGCACTGACGTCAGGGAAGAAGTGACAGCAACCAACGCCGGACCAAGACTTTGGAACTCTGGTCGACTGTGGGATCGCCTGATGGCAGGATAACCCAAGTGTAATGACTGCAGCAGTGTAACACGATGAACATCTATAAAACAGATGTAGATGGCCTACTAGTGCAGAAGAAGAGTAGCTCTAAGAGCTGCTGGAAACTTGAGCTTGATTGGCAGAAAGCCACAATGGGAAGGATTAGAATGTGGAGTGCCAGTTTCCCTCTCTTGGGAATTACAGGGTAATTTGCTTTACTTATCAGCTTCGTGGCAGCACATAAATATAAGATAAGATTCCTTTATTGTCATTGCACAAGTACAACAAAATTTGTAGCAATCCTCCTAAGGTGCATTCACATATAATGAACATGAATAAAGAAGGGAATACAATGCAATACAACAGATACAATACCAAACAATACAATATAATGCAATACAGTAAACAACTAAGTTATTGCACTTGGGCATATTGCACATAAAAGGAATACAGTAAGGTGCATGGGACTGTAAACATTTACCATACAGTGCAAATGGCTATAGCAATGTTCAGTTCACATATGACTCTGGGATAGAAAATGTTCTTAAGTCTGTTTGCCCAAGATAGAATGGACCTGCTCAAACAGGTGATTTCCAGGGTGATAAGGGTCTTTCAGGATGTTGGCTGCCCTGCTGAAACAGTGAAAGCTGAAGAGTTTCTCTAGTTAGGGCTTTGAGTGGCCAATGACCTTCTGGGCTGAGTTAATGATCTTTTGAAGGACCTTCTTGGTTGCCGCCGAGTTGTTGGCATACTACATGGAAATGCAGTATGTCACTGACTTTCAATAAAACAGCAGTAAAAAGATACCAGTCGCTTCATCTGCAGGTTGTTTTTCCTGAGGATTCTCAGGAAATGGAGTCTCAGCTGTTCGTTTTTGGCTACCTCCATGGTGTTTATGGGTCAAGAGGGATTTTCTACCACATGTACACCTAGAAACTTAAAAGCAGGAACTCTTTCCACACAGTCTCCATTGACATATATTGGGTTGTGGTCTGTGTTGTGCCTCCTGAAATCTTTTATGAGTTCTTTTGTTTTGGCAGAGTTCAGCACAAGATTGTTCTCAGTACACCATGCAGCCAGTCTTTGAATTTCATCTTTGTATGCTGACTTGTCTCCTCCTGAAATAAGTCCATCCACTGTGATGCTATCTGCAAACTTAATGATGGCATTAGTAGAATGAGAGGGGACACAATTATGGGTGTAAAGAGTATGCAGAAGGGGGCTCAGTGTGTTTAGCCCGAGAGTGGAGGAGAGGTACGGGCCTACTCTAACCATCTGATGAGAGTTAGTCAAAAAGTCTTTAATCCAATGGCAGGTAGGTTCTGAAAGTCCTAGGCCAGTGAGTTTAGTCACCAGTTTATCCAAGATAACTGTGTTAAAAGCTGAACTAAAGTCTACAAAAAGCATTCTCACACAGCTACCCTGCTGCTCAAAATGACAAAGTCCAGTGTGTAAGGCAGTGGAGATGGTATCTTCTGTAAACCTATTTGCTCTGTAAGCATACTGGTGTGTATCTGAGATAACTGTGAGACTGTCCTTGATGTGTCACAGAGCCAGTTGTTCAAAGCACTTCATGATGACTGGCTAAGTGCCACTATATGGTAATAATTGATACGACTAATGACAGGTTTCTTTGGCAGTGGAATGATCATAATTGACTTCAAACAAGATGAAATAGTAGACTTAAACAGAGACAGGTTGAGGATCTTTGAGAAGACCCCACAGAGCTGGTCAGCTCATACTTTCAGCACCCATCATGGCACTCCATCAGGGCCAGCAGCCTTTCTTCACTCTGATGATGCCCTACGTATTGGATGGGTGAAAGCGATCAGGACTTGGTTAGCTGGTCACTGTCCTGTTGTTGTACCAATAAAGTCTTTGTGCGTGGTCGATCCTGGTTTGGTTTTTTTACAAGTTCATTTCTTGGATTATGCACTTTGAGCAAAAGTCTTACATCATGCTCTTGTGCTGTGAAGGCGTGGTTGTAGGAGGTTGGTATAGATGATGTGAGACTGCTGTGGCCTATCTGCTGGTGCATAGGGGTGATGTCTGCTCCTTCCACCTCAAAATGGGTGAAGAAATAATTAAGTTCCTCTGCCATTGAGGCATCTCCATAAAAAGCCATAAGCTTACTGATTTTTTGACTGGTGATGTTTTCATACCTTGCCATAGTCATTGTGGTCATTTTTGGTGAAGTGGTCCTCTATCTTCCTTTTATAGGCCACTTTAGCATCTCTGATGGCTTTCTTTAGGTTGGCTCTAGCTATGCAGTAAAGGACTCTGTTTCCAGACCTGAAGGCTGCATTGCATTGCTTGAAATGAGATCTGACCTGCTTCGTTATCCAGGGCTTCTAACTAGGGTACACATGAATGTGCTTGCTGAGAGTGACATTGTCAACACAGGTTTTTATGTAGCAGAGTATTGTTGATGTGTCCCCTTTCAGATCCTGATCTTCAAAAATGTCCCAGTTAGTTCTTTCAAAGCAAACCTCAGCTGCGAGACTGCCCCTTCTGGCCATATTTTAACAATCTTTGTAGTAATCTGGCCTTTTCTCCTAACAGGAGTGTATGCTAGAGTCAGGAGGATGGACAAATGGTCTGACTGGCCTAGATGAGACAGCGTTTGTGCCCTACAGCCATGGCCCAGCATTAATATTTGAGTAGGCCTTGTTCAGTATATTTTCCTCTATGATTGCACATTTGATGCGATGATGAAATTTGGGTAGAACTGACTTTAAGTCGTCTGATTGAAATCACCAGCTATGATATGAGCTGCTTCAGGATGGATGTTTTTTTGCAAGTTAATGATGTCAAACATGTGACCTGGAGCTGTGCAAGTATTAGCATCTGGTGGAATATAAACAGCTGAAATTATAACAGCAGTGAACTCCTGAGGTAAATAAAAGGGCCTGCAATTTGATTGTCATATACTCCAGATCAGAGAGCAGTAACTGTCTACATTCTTTGCGTTGGTACACCAGCTGTTATTCACATAGATGCAAAGCCCCCGCCTCTAGTCTTACCTGAGTCTTTATTCCTGTCCCACTGAAAAGCTAGCTCAATGTCTGCATCTGGTATACATGAGTGTAGTCATGTCTCTGTAAATAATAAGATGCAGCAGTCTGTTACAAGTTTGTTCGCAGAAATCCATAGCTGAAGTTCATCCATTTTGTTTATGATAGATCTGGCATTAGCAAGAAATATGCTGGTAAGGAGTGATTTGTGAGGATGCTTCCTTAGACTAGCATGCATGATTTTGCTTCTTGTGTCTTCTCCATCTTAGTCTCTTGTCTGGGCTGACAACAGTCCAAGGAGAGACTGGTGTTCTTGCTATTTCCTCTGGTATGCCTTTGGTATTCCTCTGGTATAAAGATTAAGTGCAGGTAGGTAAACAGACTGTACAGGTATTGATAGTATTTGGAGGATACTGTCAACTCTTTTTGCACTAATGTGAAATGGTCATGCACTCAGAAAGGGTAAAATATCTGTGTGGAATTAGCACACAAGGAATATAACTACTGTGTGATGGCACTCAGCGCTGCATACAACTTTCATCACCAGTCAGAATCAACAGTGGATTAGTGAGAGAAATAACCAGATCACTATAACCTGTGTTCAACAGATGGACTCAGCATTAGTTGAAAAAATAAGACTCTACATTTGTTCAAACCAGTAAAGCAGCATATAAAAACCCAATAGACAAAGACAGATTTATTGAGAGAGTTTGCTTTAATTAGGAATTACAGTGTTCCAAGCTTAAAACCCTCTTTAATATTCCTTTTTTGTACTTTTTCGGTGTTTAATCTTACAGTACATTTTTCACATACTAATTTTTTAAGCCTCTCAGTTAAGCTTCCCAGGCTGTACCTGAAAATAAATACAGTTTCATCCTCAGATGTTAGCTTAGTTATGGAAAATAAATAATGTAATAGAAAAGGGATTTTTTTAAAGCAATACACAAATGATTATGCTTGTGAGCTTGGTGATAAATGTTGCAAACTAAATGTTATTGTAGGAAATCATTCAAAGTAGAAAATGAATAACATGACAGATGATTCCAGTTTCTACAAAATCATAAAGCCATGTAAAGTCAAGCAACAAGATCACAGATTTTACTGCTTAATTTTTATAGATTCTATCACCATGGACAGACCATTTGCAATGATTCTTTCAATGTTTTATATGGGGACAAAGCTCCCCTAATCCCCTTTCAGGTGTACTTTCTCTTTCTTTTTATATATGTGTGTGTGTGTGTGTGTGTGTGTGTGTGTGTGTGTGTGTGTGTGTGTGTGTGTGTGTGTGTGTGTGTGTGTGCTTGTGTGAGAAGACACAGACCACACACACACACACACACACACACACACACACACACACACACACACACACACACACACACACACACACGCACACACACGCACACACACACATATATATGTATATGAATGCTGCGCATATGTTTACACATTCACTTGATCAAATAGTGTAAAGACCAGCAAAGGTGATTGAATATGGAAAGACTGCAAATTGCTGGTACTCTCGTTGACAGAATGATTGTACTGTGTGGATTGGGATTTTGTCCTTTCACCACTGTAATCTTATCTCGGAGCTGTTTAATATAAGTAGTGGGGAGGCAAACAACTTTTTTTATTCATTTTTTTTGTAGGAATCCAAATAATTAAGGTTCAAACAGTTTTGTTTAAGCACTTAGTACTCAATGTTTTGAATTTCGATGAGTACAGTAGACTTGTCTGTGGTGTTAGTATGTATGTATCTGTGTGTGTGTGTGTGTGTGTGTGTGTGTGTGTGTGTGTGTGTG